>NW_014569546.1:0-133271 GCF_000743755.1 Blastocystis sp. subtype 4 | reverse complement strand
ACTCTTCACAGATCGTACGATGTTCAGCATGGACAAGGAATAATTGTAGAGAACAAGAATACTCTCTATTCCCGCGATTCTATCTATCTCCTGTTTTCTTATTTAGGCACAATCCTGTACGTATGATGCAGATTATCATCAGAGTCTTTTTATTACTATCTATATTATGTAGTGCTGAGATTATCCAGGGGTACGTAACTGATGCTTATCGTTCACCGTTTTAGAAGTGTTAGTAAGTTCACAATGAAGGACTTTGAGTATTATATGGATGAGAGAGCTACTATCCTTGTATTCGTTAAGAACTACAATTGTAGAGCGTGTATGGAAGACCGATGGTATGTACACAAGACAATATACAATTTCATGCTTCGAAAGAACGTACAAATCATATGGATAAGTGATGGATAGTTCTATGTGTTTGAAACGATTGCTGGAGAGCTCCCTGAGTTTGACAAGGAGTTTGAAGTGAGTGATGACACGGAATATCCACAATTCTATTTGTTCACAGATGGAAATCGCCTTCCAAGATACTATGAGAATTCTGAAAGCCTCGTATGATTAGTCGTCTTATTTAAATCATCTAGGCTGATTGGATAACAACAATTACCCAGGTTGAGCATTATCCTGACTATGTGATTGAATTGACGAAAGAATCTTATGAAAAGTATTTTCAGAAGAATTCAAAACGAAATGTGTTGGTTATGTTCTATGATCCTTCATATGAGCAAACTCATTATGTTGTTTCCAATTTCTACCGTAATGCCTATGCATTCCATGATGAATACCGTGCTGTGTTTGCTCGCTTTAATTGTGGAAAAGCGACTCGATTCTGTACTTTACGAGGAGTTAAGAATGTTTTGGAATTCAAATTCTTTCCTGCGGAGGGAAATGAGTATGATGGTGAAGAATTGAAATCGTTTCGAGGTGAGCGGATTACCGATTTCATGAATCGTCATATCGGAGCCCACGTATCTGGAATTGGTGGTCTAAATGAGATGTATGGCCGTTCAAAGGAGTTAGACTCGATTGCTCATCAGTTTATGGAATCTGTAAGTATGTGGTGATATATTCATTCTAGACAGACGCTGATGTGAGAAAGAGCCTAATGAAGAAGGTAGTTCGATTAAGAAAGCGATTCCACAATGCAGGCAAGTATTACTCGATTATGAAGAAAGTTTGAATTATTGTTGTATCTAATTGAAAGATAGTAGCGGAAGGAGAGGAAGGGCTTACAAATGAAAAGAAAGAGGTGTTGGATGCATTGAAGGAGATACGCACTGCTGATAGCAAGGAGTATCGGACATTGCGTGCACGTCAGAATATTATCAAGCAGTTCAAGAATATCTCTACTGATCATTGTGTTGTATGGGTTGTGGCATATTATTAAGATAGATTCATTTAGATCCATGGAACTTTGACTACATTGTTAATGGAGAGAGGAATGTTATGCTAATGATCTATACGAGTTCTTGTCGAATGTGTACTTTCTATCGGCCTATTTATGTAATTCATTTATCTGTTCTTCAAAAGATAGGAAAATGCAGCAAATGAAGGATTAAAAGGAGTATTCTTTGCTGACATTGATGGTGACAAGTATCCTGATTTTACTGTCTAAACGTGCTGAATGTGTTATCTATAGGCAAATATCAACGTAGACCCACAAGTGTTTGCAATGTGGTTTAGGAAGGGTGTTTCCATAGTCGTAATGAGTGTTGTGTTTTGTATTAATTGAAGGAAGCAATTCCAGCAGAAATCAATACAAGTATTGACTCCATCTTCCAGTTTGCTAAGGAACATATGGATCCTGTGGAGGACGAGGAATCTGCGGAGAATAAGGAATCTGTAACGATAGATGAGGAGAAGGAATTGTCATTTGTTTGTTCTATGAGATATTTATAAAAATGATATTGAAGAGCTGGACTATCCTTGGATTCATCTTTCTGTTGTGTTGTTCCTTGGACAATTGTGGAGAGTTTCTACATTCTTGTTATGTGTAGTGAATAGAAATGATGATCAAGGCAATATGGCAGAGATTCTAGCAGATGGGCAAGTATCTCAAGATCGGTCGTATATTCATCTGAGACAAACAAAAGGCTATGGATATGGAATCAAAGAGATCCTCTATCATAATTCAAGCTGCTTTACGTAAGAGGAATGATAGAGTGAGGATTCTAGACAAGGACTTTTGTATGATGCAGACTCAAAAGTGTTTATTGAGAGTTGTGGAGAATACAATCGGTCAATGATTCAGATCTACAGTCTGGAGAAGAAGAAAGTATTTTCTAAACAACGGATCCCAGGTGAATATTTTGGTATAGTAGTTTAGGATTATTAAGCATAGGTGAAGGAATAGCCAGAATTGATAATACTATACTCCTATTAACGTGGAAGGAACATACAGGATTTGTATATTCACTTCAGAAGAACAAACTATTTCTAAAGCATCGAATCCTGTATTCAACAAGTACAGGTGATGGTTGGGGAGCAGCAGAAGGCTATCTTCCTTCAAGCCAACGTGTGGTATTTGTTAGTGATGGTTCTTGCTTCATCCATGTGTGGGATGCAAAGTCTCTGAAAGAGTTATCACGTAAATGTATACAGGATCCGTCTACTTCATCACCATTAACAATGATCAACGAGTTGGAGTTTGTTCATGGACATCTCTTAGCAAATCTGTGGGGAAGCAGTAGAATTGCTGTGATCGACTGGACGCATGGCAAAGTGGTGCGATTTATTGATTTTTCGTATCTGGAAAGACTTGTAAAGCTTCCTTCCGATTCATATTCGAGAACGAATGCAGTGTTAAATGGAATTGCATACGATGAAGAAAAGAATGAATTGTACCTTACAGGAAAGTTTTGGAATCGGATGTTTCGAGTGGAGTTGTTTCAGTGAATTGTTCGTTAGGTACACAAAGACTGCATAAACACGATCCCCACAATAAATTAACACACATCAACTAACGAACCCTTTGCCTGATTGGTTTCATGAGAAACTCCAATCATAAGAAGAGCACAACCACAGCCACACACACCCAACAACTACCCATCAGACTCATTCTCGATACTCACAATGAAAGTAAAGTTGGAATTAATCAACCAATTATGTTTCCCACATGTCCAAGAATAGAGTGCAGGAATCAACAAGGGACCTAAACATCGACAGATTCCTCCAATCACCTGACCAATTCCCATTACGGTTGCACGTACCTCTTTGTAACTCAGATTAGCAAAGAGGATAATACCGACACTAATAATGGTATTTCACAAATAGTCTCTACTTAAGTAACATAGATCGCATGACACTCTCGACAATAATGAAGGAAGTGAGAACTGCATATACAGCCTACATAACTAGTCTTCATTTTCCCTACCACAGTCATATGCTCAGGAATAGCAAGCACCAAAGGGAAGCAAAGAATCAAAACCGAAAAGAGAATCGAAAACGTACCGAAGAGAGTTCGATATAAGAACAATCGACTGACAACTGGCATCAGAAAGGCTATAATTCATGTCCTCTAATGATCCCAACCCAAAGCGATTTGATAAGGTGATGAAATTCCCACAATCAAACCGATACCTTCGCTGTTAAGTCCAAGTCCTCCTAATCGACGAGGTGATGCCATGGCAACAGGTACAACAGTATCGAAGGCCATCTGAATGAAAGAGATACAGCCATAGACGATCATAACACGCATGAAATCCGATTGACTGAATAGATACCGAGGTGAGGATTGTTCTTGATAACTCACAAGAAGACGTTCCTCCAGATCGCGTTGCGATTCTCGCTTACGAATAATTCCACTGAGCCCTCTCTATTGCTGATGGAAAGATTCAAGTCAGACTTTGAGCTGAGATCGCATCTGTTTTGCCTTCAGTCTCTCTTCTTCGGTGAGAGTTTCAATGGAGAAAAAGGCAAACATAAGTGCTGATAGTACTAATAAAGAAGCAGCAATCAAAAATGGAAAAAGGAAAGGACGCTATTAATCAGATGCAATGTTGTCAAATTACCTTTCCGAAGATTGGAGCTACTCGAATGAGGGGAGCAATATTATCTGGGTTGGAGAGGTAACCACAAAGAATAGGACCAACAAGTCTAGAGTTTAACGAAGCAATCAACTCGGACCCACCAACTGAACTACCCACAAAGAACTGACTTGTTCCAAATGCAATATTCTTTTCATTAGAGATCTCAGAAAGGATTGTCTTTCCTAAAGGAATTGCTCCATCAAGAAGACCATGGAAAAATCGAATCCACACACTTAGACTATAATTATCTGAAAATCCGAAAAGAGCTAAACATAATGCACTTACTAGGAATAAGCCCCTCGGTTAAACATCACCAATCAACGTAATCACAATAGAAGTTTTCCTTCCAATCGTATCTCCTAATCGTCCCCAAAAGAGTGAGCCTGGTATTTGACCGACAAAGAAAGAAGCCGTAAGAATACCAACGAGTGATCCAACATTTTCATCGGATATCTATGCATCAGAATACAAACGAGTTGGTACGTCAGGATAATACATCCGAACCAAGAAAGGCATGTTGGGGAAGATCATTGCAGAGAACAATGACCAATTCACTGCCATCAGGGTACACGAAAGGAGTGTTCCAATGTGAAAGCCGTCTTTACTATCGTACACCATATTGTCGAAGGATTCTTTTCTCATTCATAAGAGACCAAATACACTTACAGAAATTCGATTACAGACTTAAAGTATAATCTTTAAAAAAGTGCTGATGTTTCTCCTGTAACGGGACTTATTCCAAATTGGCAGGTTGCAATTGGCACACAATTACTAAGTTCGATAATGAAGTGATCAACAAACAATTGAATGAGTATGCTGAACGGTACTTTGAATTGAACCCCTTCCCTTATTACTGGCTTCTGAAATATAGGTAATGGGAATGAAGTTTATTAGAACAATAAAAGCTATAGCCTATTTCTGAAAATCATCCTGAAGTGATTACATAGAAAGAAAGACGATGGTTAATCCACATCGTATTCTTATGGCAACTCCACGCATAAAGAGGAGGAATGAGAGTAGGACCCTAGAATATATGCAATTCCAAATCCCTTACAATGAATCGACCGAGACTACCAACTGTCTGAGAAAGACCCATAATAGTGCCACGAAACTCTTTATACGATGTATTTGAAACTAGGACAATGGAAATACTATGCATCACAGATACATTCGATTATCACTTAAACAGCACTAGTCGGAATGAACAATATAGACAATAGAAAAAGGTCACTGCACTAAACTCTACCTATATATATTACGTACCACAATCGAAATATACAAGTGGACTACTACTATTGAAACGAGACTCAAGCGGATAAATACAGAAACACAACACAACTAATACATTCATAACGAACATCTCCTTTCGGTATGGCATGATTCGATTCCATAACGGGCAGAGAAGCACTAGCAATTACAGGATATTTCTACACATACTCGGAGCAAACGACAACGGGAAAGCAGTCATCTGAATCCACCCGATGGCATCGACAGGGAACTGAAACCCTCCATACTCTTGCTTGTTTACATAAACGTTGGGAATAAGAGCATCAAATGACATTTGAGCAAATGTGTGAATACCATAGATAATCACAGCCATCAACACATCCCGATCCTTCAAAATCGAACTGTAACTGGAGTATTTACTATATTGCAATATCAACTGCTCGTGGGAGTCATATCCCTCCAAAGGATTCTTACGAAGAATTCCACTTAGACTTCTCTACTTTTCATTCCTTCGAATTCTGATTACCTTCATATCTTCTTTGTATTTACGAGCAGTTTCCTGCTCTTCTGGTGACAGAGACTCTTCGGCAAAGAATACAAAGAAGATAAAAACAATAACGAAGACTAAAGCGGCAATTACAAACGGGATTAAAAATGGAGACTATGTGTGAGTGAATTATAAGAGAACAACTATCTTCAAAAATGGAATCAAGTCAGTAATGGGTTTCACCACTGTTGGATCTGTTAGGAATCCACTCATCAGAGGTCCGACAACACGACCCACAGAAATTCCTAAGAAAATGAAGGATGTACCCAGCGAAATGTTGCGATCATTTGAGATTTCGGTAATGATCGTCTTTGTTACGTTTAAGGTGCCGTCGGTAAGTCCATGCACCAAACGGATAACTAGACTTAGATAGTAGTTGCGACTAAGTCCCAAAGCACTTATACAAACGATGTTAACTAAGGTGGAATAAATGGTGTTTCCCTACAAAGAGAAATGAGCAACATTGTTTGTCGTCTACCATGTTGATCAGCATACCATCCCCAGAAAATTGCCCCAGGAATCTGTCCAAGATAGTACATGGACAGAAGATAACCAGAGTAATACCCAATATCACTGTAATCGATCTACATGTCAAGTGTTAGAAATAGAACATACGTCTGGATAATAGAACTTGATTAAAAATGGTAAACAGGGTAATAAAAGACAATTATACACCGTTTGCCCAGTCACACCAATAATGCACGAAAGCACAGTACCGACATGAAAACCATTTTCAGGATCGATTGTCATGATCAATTAAACGTTTACAGAAAAACTGTGTAAACGTGTACTGGAACACAATCATTATAACTCTTTATACTAAGTGCAAAATATTCCATAATGAAAAGAGAATATAGAAAACCCCTAAGGAACTTGATTTGTCAAGAAACACAATTGTCAAAGTCAAGTAATATAAATCACTAAGACTGCTCTACTACACGAATAGAAACACTTTAAGGTAAATAAGAATTAGTTTCCCATACTGGAGACGATAATCTATTTCCCTCCAAACTTTCATAAGAACCCTCAATAATGTAAACACAGCAGTACTAACATATTAAAAGACATAAAAACACATTAGACAGAAGGTGAACGAGAAGGTGAGAGCGCACGAACTGTTGCTGGATTCACTGTACAAATGTCTTGAAACGACTCACTGCGTTCAGGTTGTGAGATGGTGAATAATGGTTGTTCCATAGTCATTACAGGAATCTCTTTTGCAATCTGGACAAATGACTCAGTGAAGCCGTCGTCAGGAATATTCGAAAGAACAAGCCCTGATGGATGGACCATCTCTGAAATATGAGGTGTCAATGAAGAATCCACTCCATTAGAAGGATTTAGAGAATTCGTTGTCTCATTCTGAGGAGATGCAAGAATGAATGAATGAGGTTCTGGTTGATCATTTAGCGGAATTAGTGGCTCAACAGGAGACAGAATCTCTGTTTCCTGAGTCCGTACAGACTTCTTCTCTGTTAATTTTCTTCTGCTTTTCGTCTTTTCCTTTTTTACCTTCTTTTCCTTCTTTTCCTTCTTCTTCTTCTCTTTTTCTGCATCAGCTAACATCGCTTTGTATCGTTTTTCCTCAATTCGTCTCATATGTTCATCCCGTAACAAACGACGTTTCTCCTTTTCCTCCAGTTCCTGACTCTGCATCGAGTACAAATATTCAATCTCCTTTGGTGCTCGTTTCTTTCCACTGGCTACTACAACTTCCATCGTTTGCCCATTCTTGTTCAAATTCACTACTGTAACGCCTCGATTCGTCTCTTTGGTTGGTTTAGATGGAGGTGTCACCTCTTCTGCCGGTATTTTATGTGATGGCTTAGAGCGATTGCGTCGAGAGACTTGAGGGGGAGGAGATGAGGTCTTCACTGTCTCCACGGCTTCGTTCTGCATTTCTGCTTCTGTCTCATTAGAATGATCTTTCTCATGAAGAATTATCTTCTCTTTCTCATTCCTTTGCTTGGGTACCATATCCTCCGAATTCGATTCCTCACCCCTATCATCACTTTGAACATCCAATTCACTACCAACAAGCTCATCATTCTTACCATACAACATTCCTGTGGAACTTGACTCCTTCTTCCGCTTCCGACATACTCGGGGTTTGATTCTTCGGTTTCGTCCCTTCGTCTTATTCTTTCTCTTTGTCTCATGAGAACTATGTTCTGTCGATTCCTGGAGTTCAGTTGTCATTTGTTTGATCAACGGACGCAGATCTGGAGTTGGTAATTGTGTTGGAGATGAAACTTCTATTACAGATGAAACTCCCATTGTAGATGAAACGGTCTTTGATGAAACTCCTTCGTCAACTAAAACTGCTTGCTTGGATACGGAAGCTTGTTCTTCTTCCACATCATAGGTTAGATCAACTACATCAGGAAGGGAGATCCACTGGTTAATTTCACTCTTTCGCCGTGTCAACATCACCTCCTTGATCTTCACAGACTATGTCACAAACTCTCCTTAAATCATACCTGAATCTGCCGAATTCGACTTCGTACCTCAAATTCATGACTTCCTCCTTCTTCTGTCACAGGAAATGCAAAGTGCATTTCTTCATGATCTCGGAAGAATGGATGACAAAGGATCTTTGCAGCTGTGGGACGTGCTGATGGAGTTGTTTGCATAATCCTATCCAGTAAGTCTACTGCATCGTCAGGGAGAACGTAGTGGGCATTTGCTTTCGTATTTCTGCATGCATTGTAGACGTACTTACGCATCTCTCGCTGGTACTGAACTGGAACAGCAACATTACGTTCTCTGCACATTAGTCTATTTCATAATGCCCACTTCATTAGTGATAAGAGTTTGGGGTCTGTGGGACATCCACAACGACGAAATATTACATCCAACTGTTCCCTATCATCATTCTTGTAATTGTGAAATAGTGTGATCCCAGTCAGTAATTCTCCTAATATACACCCAGCAGACCAGATATCCACTTCTGGACCATATGTACGACAACCAAGAATCAATTCTGGAGAGCGATACCATAAGGTGACAACTCGATATGTATATTCACTAATCATATAATTACCAATTTTTCGAGATAAACCAAAATCACCAAGTTTAAGGTCACAATCTTTTGTAAGAAGAAGATTAGCTGATTTGATATCGCGATGGATAATATTGTGTTTATGAAGATAGTCAAGTACAGAGAACAACTGAAACATAATCCAACGAATGGCATCAATCGAGAGCCAAGGGACGAAACCCGCTCTACAAGACTGTTCGATTCCCATAAGATCATTCTCAATATAATCCATAACAATTGCCATGGGAGAGAATAACTGCTCCATATTGTTGGACGAATCTAAATATAAAAAATGGATTATATAAAGATACAAAAATGGGGCAATACATCAAGAAGTTTAACAGAACAAGGATGATGACAATATCGCATGAATGCTATTTCTCTCATTGTAGATACCGATATTCCATCCATATTATCGTTCACACTCCGAATCTATGGAAAACGTAAAGAGACAGACACATACCACCTTTATTGCCACTTTCTTCTTATCTGATTTACGAATACAAAAATAGACATCTCCATAAGATCCCTGACCAACTAAGTTGACAAATGAGTACTCTGGAAACAAGGACTCATATTGCTTTCGTTGATCCATTGGGATAAACACAGATTAATTATTACAGTACAACTTCGTGTTTTCTTACCTTATCAAGGCCAAAGATTTCTGGAAGTGGGACAATCGACCTCAATTCTGGAATTCAAGTAGTTTTCGTCTAACCCATTTCGATCTGTGTTGAGATGCCACGTATACTTTGTATACTTGATATTCCCTATAGAACTTGAAGGAACTGTTCTATCCATCATTGTTGATCTCAATGTTGATTCTTGGATTCTACGAGAACGGACAAATCCTGATCGGCCCATACGCTTTGAAGAGTTCCTAGAGGCATTCTTTGCCTTCATCAACTCCTTCATTATCCAAAACCATCATAACCAACTCATTGTTGCTTGTTATGGTAATGGACAACCGTAAAGAAGTATTTTGCAGTATCCTTTCTAGGGAGATCATCTTTCCCCGAATTCAGGATGACATTCTCGACAACCTAAAGACGCATTCGCAACAACTACCAGCTGTTCGTAAGTTTCTTATCACACGAATCAAGAAAATGATGTCTTACTCCAATCCACAACCTCCTTCAACATTGGATGCCTGTCTATCACGAACAATGTGTTATATCCTTTCTTTCACTAATGGGATGCTTCCTTTACCGTACTTGTTAATCGTTATGCTGATTCTCGTATGAGGAAACGTATTATCATTATGAACGTCACTGAAAATCCGATTCGTAGCTTTATGAATTCGATGAATGATGTCTTCTGCTTTAAAACACAGTGTCCCATCGATGTGTGTCAGCTTTTCGATAAACACAATCCATTTTTGAAGAAGATATCATTGCTAACAAATGGTACGTACATCCGTTCTCAATCTTCGAAGTCTCTTTATGGTTTGTTTTCGTATTATTTCCTTCCTGATATCTCCGTCCGCAAGTGTATGTTGGTTCCGGAAGAGAAAGTGGAGAACATGAAAGTGATGTGTTCCTGTCACGGCGAACCTATCAAAAATGATATTGCTTATGTCTGTACAGTCTGTTTAGCGATCCTCTGTACTCCTACTACAAAATGTCCAATTCACTATCTCCGATTCTATGTTTGTCCCAAACACATTAATAACGATAGTTATCTCCCTTGAAAGGTCCCTGCACAGAAACTCCGATATAATCAGCCTGTTCCTGGGTCAATACAGTTAGCTCACATCCAAGCTTCTCAAGATGCAGACGAGCTACCATCTCATCCAGCTCCTTGGGCAGCGTGTACAAATGGCCACGCTCGTACTTCTTCGTGGTCTGATTCTCCCACAGAGAGATCTGAGCCAGAACCTGGTTCGTGAACGAATTGCTCATTACGAAAGAAGGATGACCAGTAGCACAACCCAGATTCACCAAACGTCCCTCAGCCAGAACAATCACACCATGACCATCAGGGAAGACAAAACGATCAACCTGAGGCTTGATATTCTCACGTACCACATCCTTCATAGCATACAATCCAGCCATATCAATCTCATTATCGAAGTGACCAATATTACACACAATAGCATTGTTCTTCATCTGCTTCATATCGTTTGCCATGATAATGTTCTTATTACCAGTACAAGTAACAAAGATATCAATCTCAGATACAACACTACTCAAACGAACTACACGCAAACCATGCATGTAGGCCTGGAGAGCACAAATAGGATCAACTTCAGTAACACACACAATAGCACCAGCAGCTACCATGGCCTCAGCACAACCCTTACCAACATCACCATAACCACACACCAATACACGCTTACCAGCAATCATAACATCAGTAGCACGCATGATACCATCAGGCAGAGAATGACGACAACCATAAATATTATCAAACTTGGACTTGGTCACACTGTCATTCACATTCACTCCAGGGAACAACAACTTGCCTTCCTTCTCCATCTGATACAGACGAAGAACACCTGTTGTGGTCTCTTCAGAGACTCCCAGACAATGAGCAGCAATATCTCTCCACAAATGGCAATTCTTGGGGATCTCACGACACAGCAACTTCAGAAGATAATAGTAATCCTCTCCCTCATGCTTGTGAGCCTCAGGATCAGGAAGAGTACCATCCTTCTCATACTGAGCCTCCCACTTCGCTCCCTCGTGGATCATCAGAGTCATATCGCCTCCGTCATCCACAATCAGATCAGGTCCACAAACAGAACCATCAGCCTGAGGCCAACAGACAGCCTTCAAGGTACACTCCCAGTACTCAGCAAGTGTCTCTCCCTTCCAGGCATACACAGCGGCAGACTTAGCAGCAACAATAGCAGCAGCCGCATGATCCTGAGTACTGAAGATGTTGCAAGAACACCATCTCAGTTCAGCACCACAAGCCTTCAACGTTTCGATCAGAACAGCAGTCTGGACAGTCATATGGAGAGAACCACTGATGTGGGCTCCATTCAACTTTCCTGCATACTTCTGACGGCAAGCCATCAATCCAGGCATCTCATACTCCGAAAGAGTCAGATCTTTTCGTCCCCACTCAGCCAAGGACATATCGGCAACCTACGTCGATAAGACGAATCTCCACCGGATTGTACCTTGAAATCGTTATCGTTCTGCATTGGTATGTTGAACTAAAGGTATTATTGGAAAGAATCGCACTTCCACTTTTCGGCTGATTTCGGCTCCCTGCGTTTCCAACAAACAAGACTCAAACACTCTCAACCCTTTTCAAAAAGTGAGCTTCATTCTTCAAATACACTGCAATCCAACAAGGTTTATCAGGTAAGCGATGTGTATGAAGAGTCTGTGGATGTAACCGAATCCACTCCTCTCCTTCCTTCTCTACCACCTCACAAGCAATATACATTTGTCCAGATGCAATCTTTGCAATACTCACATCCGAAGCTGAGGGTGAAGGACGAACATTATGCAATGCCTGATCTACAAGTCATCTTATCTCTTAATACCAACCCTTATTCCACAAAGATACAAATAACTGGGAATTCGATGGGATACAGAATGGGTCTGCCTCTCGAGGTTCCGCACATATCCATCCTGTTGTGATGGAAGAGGAATCATTCTTGAGGATCAGTTTCACTGTATCCAAAGACACACGTAACCATGTCCCATCTGCTGTATATATCACTTGTTCTACCTCAAACTCTGTTCCTTTTGGAATCGTCGCTCCTTCTGGAATTGACAAAGAAGGAGCTTTTCTGAAATCTACGAATAATCATTCTTCTATGGAAATACGGGCATCCTTAATTGCTACAAACGAAGCATTTGTCTTTGAAGGAGTGATAATGGTGTTTGTAGGCTGGGTATTGAAGTCATCCATCATAACTAATTGTTACCCCACCCCCTTAGCATACTGGAAGTATTTCGACGACGTCGAATATTGAAGTGTTCCAACATACGAACAGCTCCATCCATATGCATCGTTCCTTGTGATTCATATCGCATCCATGGTAGCATTGATGCCTACAAATAAGACAGAAAAACAGAAAAACACTTGTTTGGCAGTGTATCGTTTCTCTGGGTCAACAATCAACAATTTCGAGATGAAATCCTTTGCTGCATCACTCACATGATCCCACTCTGGAGAAGGGAAATCAAATTTGCCTCGGAGAATCTGACGATACATGGTAACATCATTATCAGAGGAAAATGGTGGATATCCACAGAGACTATAAATCAGGAGAATAAATGGAATTCACAGAATATAAGTGATTACACCAATGGCCCAGATATCGACAGGTGGTCCATAGACTTGTCCTTTCATAATTTCTGGAGCCAAATAACCAGGTGTTCCACAAGATGTCGAGAGACCATTCATTGCATGAGTCTATCACTCACTCAATCATTAGACCCTAACCTCTCTAGCAAATCCAAAGTCAGCAATCTTAATATTGGTATAATCCTGCTTATTCTTCAACAGAATATTCTCAGGCTTCAGATCTCGGTGAACGATCCCTCGATCATGACAATAAGCAATTGTGTATAACAGAGTTCGTACAACAGTCTGAGCTTCTCTCTCTGAATAACTCGCCTTACTTACAATGGCGTCAAATAGCTCACCACCTGAACATAACTCTTGTACCACATAGTAATAATCATTGTCTTGATAATATCCTTTGATATTCACCACATTCGGATGTTGACGTAGCATCGACATAATACTCACCTCTCTCTAACACTTATTCTCAATATTTGATTGTACATTCAAAGACACTGTATCATCACCTGATAGTTGCGATTTCGTTATTACCTTGATGGCTACTTCTTCTCCTGTTCGTTTATCTGTTGCCAACTTCACCACGCTGTATGTTCCACTTCCTAAAGCTGTCTTGAATTTGTACATTGAAAGTATATCTGCTCGAACAGCACTTGCATTTGCTTTCACCCCAGTATTGGCATCATCTATGTGAAACACACCAGAAACCAATGTACCCTCTTCTTCTGCACTTACGAAATTAAAGAGCTCTAAAACACTATTCACATAACTGTCCATCGCTTCTGAAAACAAATCCAGTTTAGAAGCACGAACTTTATTAATTGCATCAGCTACACTACTTCTAATCCCAAAATTGTTTCAATACTATTGATATTGGATACGTGCCTTTGAGGAAGGAAGATCCATAGCAATCGTTTCAATCTCCCGGAGAAAAGCACGCAAATCCTTGACATTATCGCAAAGTTCCATACGCTTCAGAATAAAACATAGCTGAGGGTCTACTTCTTCCTACAATGCAAAGACACATAATCTTATACAGCAATTTCCTGAGCAATAGGACTATTATCTGAACCATTCTGATTCTGAAGGAAAAGGGTTTTTGCATCCTCAATTGCCGCTTTCCAGGACTTCATCTCTAACATAGTCTCAAATGAAAACCAGTATACTTTTCGATTTGTCTATAGATGAATAGTGCTATACCATCCAATACTAATGTGATTACTAAGCAATGAGGCTTATCAACGTTGTAGTCAGTATCCTCTACTGAGGCAATATCTTGAAGAGGGATGGCACTGTCACTCGCTTCTCCTTCATCTTTGTACCAGATTAGTTCATTTTCTCTGAGCTCTAGGAACTTTCGGGTCCACTTCTTTCGGAATGTACCCTACTTTATCAAATATCAGTTTGTACTGAATTACCTGCTTCTCAAAATACCCACTCTTCAGTAGCTTGTTAGTCATACAGTTGGATAATGGGAGCACACCACCTCCTGCTAAGTACGAACCAAAAACCGTGTTTCACGTCTTGGATATGTACATTAGATATTCTTCAAATCCGCTTGTATACCAAAACAAACAACGGAAACTCCATAATATAATGATTACTTCTTCTCTATTTCAACCAATAAATCACCAGCTTCCAATCTCTCACCCTTCTTTACAACCACACGCTTTAAAATGCCCGAAAATGGAGCAGATACAATAGTCTCCATCTTAGCCGCACTTAAAATACAAATTGGATCTCCTGCTTTGACCTTAGTTCCACTGACAGCCTTCACCTCCACAACAGCTCCAGTCATTGGAGAACCCACTTGATTGTCATTTCCTGACTGTACCTTCTCACGCTTCTCAACAGATACTCCAGCCTTCTGATCCTCAATAACAATGGTTCGACTTTGTCCATCAATTTGGAAGTGTACCTCACGTTCTCCTCTCTTGTTCACTTCACTCATTCCCTTGTAGCGAATGAACTGGGACTTGCCTTCATTGTACTTCACCTCAATCTCCTCATCAAACTTCATTGGCTGCAAGAAGTAACGAGTTGGCAGATGAGAGATATCACCATTCTTATCCTCGTATTCCTTCCAATCAGTGAACACCTTTGGATACAGAGCGTAGGATAGGACATCATGATCCTGAGCACGATCTTCGCCATACTTCTCGGTTAGATCCTTCTTTGTCTTCTCAAAATCGAAAGGAGGCAACTCCGCTCCAGGACGACCCTCGAAGTGATCCTTACCATTCTCCAGCTTGCGTCCCTTCAGCACACGAGTACGGAAAGGCTCGGGGAAGCCCCATGGTTCGGGAATACCCAAGTATCCTTGGAAGTACTGAATGACAGATGTGGGGAAGTTGAGTTCTTCGGCTCGATCCAAAACATCCTGCTTGGACAGCTTGTTCTGGACCATAAAGTTTGCCAGATCACCCACAATCTTACTAGAAGGTGTGACCTTGATAATGTCTCCACACAACTCATTAGCCTCTTTATAGGCCTTCTTAACGAGAGGCCAGTGACTCGCCAGACCTAATTGTTGTGACTGATACATAAGATTTGTATACTGACCACCAGGCATCTGATGGAGATACACGTCCGATGAACCGCTCTTCTGTCCAGACTCAAAAGGAGCATAGACACCACGTACATCATTCCAATAATCATTCAATGTACTCACGGACTCAAGAGAAATACCAGTGTCCAATTCTGTATTCTTCAAAGCAGCAACAACAGCTCCCATAGATGGCTGTGAGGTCATACCAGACATCGAATCGATTGCTACATCCACCGCATCAGCACCAGCCTTCGCACATTCCACCATCGACATCACTCCAGTACCAGCAGTATCGTGAGTGTGGACATGAATAGGAAGATCAGGGAATTCTCGACGAATGGATGAAATCAGAAGCTTAGCAGCCTGAGGAGTAAGAAGTCCAGCCATATCCTTGATATTCAATACATGAATACCCAACTTCACTAACTTGTGCACATAGTCAAGATAGTAGTCAACAGTGTATTTCTTCTCATTAGGATTAGCACAGTCACCCGTATAACAAGCAGTAGCTTCAATAATACCACCAGCGGCTCCTACACAATCAATTCCTAGACGCATATTCTCAATGTAATTCAATGAATCAAACACACGGAACACATCCATTCCCTTCTTAACAGCCATCTCACAGAATTTGTAGTTTACATTATCAGCATAGGCGGAGTATCCAACAGCGTTGGCTCCACGAAGCAACATCTGGAACGGAACGTTGGGAACCAGTTCACGCATCTGCTCGAGACGGTCCCAAGGACATTCATGGAGGAATCGCATTGCTACATCAAATGTAGCTCCTCCCCAGCATTCCAACGAATACAGATTTGGGAGAAGATGCGAAGTAAGCGGAGCAATAGCAAGAATATCCTTTGTACGCATACGAGTAGCCAATAGACTCTGATGACCATCACGCCATGTTGTATCTGTGAGTAGCAAACCCTTGTGAGCTCGCACAGCCTTAGCAAAGCCTTTAGGACCTTCCTTTACAAAAACATCACGAAGACCTGGAGGAGGCTTAGTAGTGGGAGAAGGAGGGACCATAGGATCTGTAGGAAGAGGTTGAGGTCCAGTTGCACCGAGTTCAGGTGGATGACCATTCACAACCAGATTTGCCAAGTAATGAAGGACCTTCTCTTGAGAAGGAGGCTGCACTGATGTCTTCAAGAGCTCAGGATGTTGTTGGATAAAGAAGGTTGTTGCCTTACCAGCTCGATAAACAGGATTGCGCAAGACATTGAGTAAGAATGGAACATTTGTGCTGAGTCCTTCGACACGGAATTCAGTCAGAGCACGATGAAGCTTATCCATTGTCTCCTCATAGGTAGGAGCACGGGCAGTGACCTTCACAAGAAGAGAATCATAGTGAGGAGTGACTTCATATCCCTGGTATCCAATACCATCAAGACGCACACCCTGACCACTGGACTCAATAAAAGCACCAATAACTCCAGTATCTGGCTGGAAATCCTTCACAGGATTCTCTGTAGTGATACGAGCCTGAATAGCATAACCGTGAGTGTGGATCTTTGACTGTTCTAATCCCAACTCCTTTAATGAATATCCTTCAGCCAACATTATTTGAGCGCGAACAATATTAATACCGGTTATTTCTTCAGTTACAGTATGTTCAACTTGAATACGAGGATTGACCTCCATAAAGTAATGATTACCATCTTTATCAACCAAAAACTCCACAGTACCAGCACTTCGGTAGTGGATAGCAGAACAAAGACGGACTGCATCCTTCAAAATACCATCGCGAACTTCCTGTGACAGATTGAAAGCAGGTGCATTCTCGATGACCTTCTGATGTCGGCGTTGAACAGAACAGTCACGTTCATACAGATGGACAACATTTCCATTTCCGTCTCCGATCACCTGGACCTCAATATGACGTGGCTCCTCCAAGTATTTCTCAAGGAATACTGTTCCGTTACCAAAAGCAGCCTTGGCCTCTCTCGAAGCCAATTGGAAACTCTCCTTTAACTCCTCATCACTGCGAACAACACGCATACCCTTACCGCCACCTCCAAATGCAGCCTTGATAATCACAGGATATTGGACCTGGTGGCAGAACTTCAGAGCATCCTCGATATTGTCAACAGGTCCCGGTGTTCCAGGGACTACAGGGATATTATACTTCATTGCAGTCTCTCTGGCGGATGTCTTGCTTGACATCATCTCAAGATTCTCGACAGTCGGTCCAATGAAGATCATACCGGCTTCCTCCACAGCCTTTGCAAACTGGGCATTCTCACTAAGGAAGCCATATCCAGGATGGATAGCTGTGACGCCATTCTTCTTCGCCACTTCCACAATGTGAGGGATATCCAAATATGCAGCAACGGGGCTCTTCGACTTGTCCAGTATATAGCTTTCGTCGGCCTTGGAGCGATGCATGTTATATCGATCTTCATAAGCATAGATACCGGCGGTCTTAATCCCTAGCTCCTTGGCAGCACGGATCACACGGATAGCGATCTCACCTCGGTTAGCCGCCATCACCTTGTTGATCTGGATTCTGGAGCTGAATAGTCTTTTATAGAAGCCAAGACTACTCTTACAAGTGTTGATTTTGAACATTAAAGAAAAGTATGAAAGATAAACCTGACAACGTAGCTTGTAAAGTGATTATCATTCGTTGATTATCAAGAACTACAAAGATCGTGACATACCGCCTTTTCGGGTTTCTACTTTCCCTTTTACTTTTCGGTTTTCTATTGTACTATGAGTAGATTAACTGTTTAGTAGTGTACTAAAGCAGTAATAAGAGTTTCCGCTTCAAGATGTAGAGATACATAGACCCTCCTATTTAGGAAATTATAAGAATATATCACGAAGGATTAACAATGTTTCAATATTAAGATCTAACATAACCCTATCCTTATATATTCTTGAATAAAGAATTGGGGTTTATATTATTAGGTTTGGGCCAGTTTCGACGTTTCTTACTTTGTTTCCCCTTTATGTAGAATGTTTGGATCTGTGAATTTTGGTGATATCAATACGGCGGCTTATGGTAACCACCATTTTCCAGATGAAATATATAGATATCCTGAAAGATGGGTATTCGACCAATGCCAAAACATCCCTAAAGACTTCTGTTCGAGGAGTGGTAGATCTGAGTCAAGTATCTGACTCATAGAATATGGCACTGGAAGGACAGAATGTGTCTGGCTCAATCTGTGGAAAAGTGTCATTGGATACTAAAGCATGCAATTACCTAAACATTAAGAAGCTTTCTTTGGACAATTCGGGAAATGGAGTTTTTGATGCAGATTTTCCGAACCTTGTCAAGTATTCAACCTTCATGGTGCGGTATGATTCATTTGGCATTGTTTGATCATAGTACACAGCAGGATGCTTTTAAGCTGGCCCCTAAGAAGCTTGCTGTTGGGTTCAAGTATGTGGATGGGAAATATGCAGGTGACTTTATGTTTGATGCTATTTCTGTGTCCTATTCCAGCAGTCTTACCTATTTGGTTGGTCTCGTATTAATTTGTTCATTCTAGAGAGGAAATTGGATCATGGGATGTCGAGTCTCGGGTAATCGTGATGGATACATAGGAAGTATTGATACCGCTGTGGGTTATCGTTATCGTGATGCCGTATTTTCCGTTGTTTTGCACAGCTTCTCCACAATCATTTCAGGTGCTGTATATATGAAACCCTTCAAGAATGTGCAAGTTGGCGCTACGATCGATCTACCTCTTGAAAAAGAAAAACCAGAAATCGCCTTTGGTTGTACGATGGTTCCTATGAAACATTCCGAAATGCGACTGAAGGTGGATAACGAGGGTATACTCTCTGCCTACTTCAAGAAGAGTCTAACTCCAGATATGGTTATTTCTGGAACAGCTTCTGTTTGAGTTCTTCTTATTGTTAATGCGTAGGTTCCAATGAATCGCACCGTCTTTGATTCATGCAAAGTTGGTGTTGCTGTGGAATTAAGTATTTGCTAGTGTTTGTTGCAGAGAATTGAAGTAGTCATGCTTGGTGAATCAAACAGGTTATTTCATCCGCTGAATATAATTATATGGAACATATCCCTGACGACCATCCATTGTTGCTAAGAGCCAATCTCCATGATCTTCTTCAATGATGATACGATCTCCCTCTTTGCACTCCAATACATTGGGATTGATTGTGATGGATATATCATACAGTACAATAGCAATCTCCTGAGGAGGTGAAGGTGGTGGAGGAGGAGGTGCGAGCGGAGCAGGAGATCGAGGCTTGTGTAGAGTACCTCCATTCATAATTACCGACGAACGAGGAGAAGACGAACGTATCGTATTCACTCCTGACATTCGTGGCGATGTGGAACGAAGAGTATTGTAACCCGAAGCACGAGGTGATGAGTTTGGAAGAGTACCCGAAGCATGAGGTGAAGGCGAACGCTGTAGAGTATATGTGGCTCGACGGGGAGAAGAGCTACGGAGGGTATTGAAAGCAGAAGATCGAGGAGATGTACTATGAAGAGTGTTGAAAGCAGAAGCACGTGGTGAGGAGTTAAGTGGCACATTGGAATGTGTCTGCAGTGTATTATAACCCGAAGCACGAGGAGAGGAACTCTGGAGTGTATTGTATCCAGAAGAATGTAACGAACTTTGCAGTGTTTTAGAACCAGAGACATGAGAAGAATTATGGAGTGGGTTAGAAGGAGAACTACGCGAAGAAGATTGTTGAAGAGTATTATATGTAGAAGAATCTGCTCCTTTGTAAGATGCTAACTTGTTCTCGATGGAATAACGACGTGAATTACTAGCAAATTCAGTCAAGAAATCACGCACATCAGAAGGCTGAGAAGGAGGAGAACGTAATCCATTTAAGAAGGAAGAGTCACGATAATATTTGGAGGAATAATAGGAATTGTTAAATAACTGCATATATCTACAACTAATTGGATTGTAACAAAAGAACTTGTCAGAATTCGGAGCTTTTTCCCAAATGAAGACAATCAAATAATTGACAAAATGTTCTTCAGGCAAGAACCAATTGATGAACACAGCTAACAAATCCCACCCCTAAGAGTAATTACATCTTTACTCAAATACTAAGGAAATACTCTGTGTATTTGGATTCTCTGTCAATTGTTTGATCAACTGGCAATAAGCTTCAGTTCGAAGTCCTGGATTCTTGTATCCTTGAATCATACGTACCATATCCACAGCCAAAGCATCCTCTGACATGGAATATCTAGAATGAATCCATACTTCATCTCTCACTTGCGATCCTTCATATAGCCCTGAATACTCTTGAACAATAACTGACCTTGCTTGTCCATCTCACGAGGAGCATTGGTTAAACATGTTGGAATTCCCATTGTGATGAATTTGAAGGCAGTTTCACGCCACCATTTCCGATTGACTGTTAGAATCTTATGTGAAGCATACTCTTCAGGTGTCTTGAGACCTGTAAAGGATGTGAAATTATAACGAGACTGATTACGATGGAGAAGCAAGTCACGCAATTTGATCTTCCGATCCACCAGTCTGGAGATATCCTACAGTCAATCCATCACATCATTCTTACTCCTAATTGTTCAGCACGTTCAATCTCCAGCTGGAAGAATTCTTCTTCAGGTAGAGAGATCAGTCGAGCTCCTTCCCGTGTACTGTCTGAAGAATAGTTGAGACGAGAAGCTTGTTCCAAGATGCGTGTAAGCTCCTCTCGATCCAGAATATTCAATGCTTCCTTCAACTACATTCATATTCTCCTTTCAATCTTACCGGAGGTTCAATCAACGAAGAAGCATACGATTCAACACACTGTCTAGCCTCTTCAGCTAGTCGCCATGTCTTCTCTGATATCAAATCAGGTTGTGACTGTATCTCTTCAACAACCACCATCAGATTCTTCCCATCAATGCTCTCTCTCACTCTTACCTCCAAATTCCTTTCAATATCACCACTCAACATCTCACGCACACGATTCTCTAAAGCGGAGATCTTCTTTAGAAATTCGACTGCTTGAGAAGCCTTTCGCATCACTGGAACATTTCGACCCAACAATTGTTGAGCCATGGTGGATTGTTGCTCATTCATCGAGATAGCCTTCTCAATTATAGCCAAGTCCTTACTCTGTAAGGCAGTCTATCTCTCATTGACGAATGTAAGATATACTTGCATTGCCTGTGTCACAGACACATATAGAGGGAGACCCACTGAACAAATCTTGCTCTTAAGAACACTCTGTACATGTGGAAGCAATTCGTCCAGTGCTTATGATGAGAAGAACACAAAGAACATACCCAAATTCCGAGCTAATTCAAGAATTCGATGTTCTCCTGCACGATATAACACAAGAGAACGACCACAGAATATGTTGCCATCACATTCAGGGCGTGTTTTTACTATGACAGAAATCTGATCTTTTATTGACATTCGATCTGTAATGGCATTTGGATTCTTCACCATTGCTAAACACTTGTAGCGATGTACAAACTACAGATTAGAAAGATTGGAAAGAATTACTTGTTTGTGGGTTAAACGGAACGGATAACCCAGTTTCCGAATCTTCACAGCCTCGAAAATACCACTATATCGAATCTACAAGATTAGCCGAATAATGGAATTCCACTTGTTCCAGAGAATGAGTACAGTCGAAGAGAAGTTTTCGCTTTTGGTCGTTAGGTTTGATACAACGAATGTATTTGCGTTGTGATCGCTGAAGAATAGCCACCAAATCACTCAACTGTTTCTGGAACTTGGAACACACTGTTTCCTTCATCTGTTGAGTTGTTAGGTGAGGGAAGAGAGATGAAATGAAGGAAGAAGAAGACGAAGCAACCAAATCATAAAGGTTATCAAAGATCCGATCTCGATTTTTATCAGTGAATCCTTGAATATCATAGATCACTTTACCTGCATAATGAGTAATCGCAAATTGACGAGGAGACTGACAATTCCCATCAAAGCAGGAATACTTGGTGAGAGTATTTTTCACCTACCGATTAAGAACCAGTTTCGCATTGTACATTCTTCATAAGATTTGTATCAGTACCATTTCGAATCTTCACTTGATCATTGATCGCACAGAATAAGCCTCCATACTTGCTTTCAATCATCTCTAATACCTCTGTATTATCAATGAAATCGATATGTGAAAATTGAATGCCTTCATTCCGATAAACTGTTTCTTCTTCCTTGAATGTGGATTGATTGAAGAGTTGTTGCAGACGCTCATTCGCATAATTGATGCATAATTGCTCGAATGAATTGTGTTGGAAAATCTCAAAACCAAAAATATCCAAGAATCCAATGAATTTGTTCCTCTCTCCATTGAGTGTTTGATTAATCTTATCGACAATGAAATCGAATACACGAGAGTATAATTCTTTTGCCAGAGCATCGCAGTTTTGAGATGCTTCCTATTGATCATTCTATTCCCATTCTCTTACAATCACACTCAATGGAATTACAGTCACATTCTCTGTACTTCCTTCTCTCACCACAATACGTCGCGTGCATACTGCTTCTTCCAACGCTTTACAGGGAACACAGAGAAGAGTAGCTGCATCTTCCAGAACATCTCGATTCTGCACTTTGGCTTCAGGATGCATTGTATTCGCTCCACTTTCGACAAACTGGATATTGCCTAGCTTCAGAACAGCGACTACAAGCTGAAGCACCTGATCTCGCTCTTCTGTTGAAAATGCAAGGGATTCAAAGGACGAAATCACATCGATGAAATCGGCAGCATCATCAATCCCTTTCACACTCAGACAGTGCCCTCCAGTCAGATAACGATAGTCAGCGGCTGTAGTGAGATTGTATTTGTGACACAGATCAGAAGATGTGAAGAGTTGGTAAAAGATATGGAAGTTTCGTTCATTCTCTTGTTGAGCAACCACGCGTGACTTCTCCAACAGATAGCTCTCAATCGAAGCACCACAGATGCGATTGTGATCATCAAAATGAATCTCAATCCACTTTCCAAAACGAGAACTGTTGTTATTTCGTACTGTTTTTGCATTTCCAAAAGCCTCCAAGATTGGATTGGTTTGTAAGATCTTCTGTTCCAGACTTGAGTCACTCCCAGCAATTTCTGCAATAAACCCTAGACACTGTTTCGTAGCTTCTGTTTTTCCTGCTCCACTTTCTCCTGAAATGAGAATTGATTGATCTGTTCCTTCTGCTGAAAGTTCTTGGAAAGCAGAATAAGCAATATCATAAACATGGGGTGGAAGAGGTTTATTCAGAGGAGGATGGGAGTGTGTCTCAATCTGTTCGGGAGTATACAGAGGTAAGGGTTGGAAAGGATTTACGGAGAGAAGAATCGTATGATTACTTCCTACCCAAGTGTATATCTTATTCTCTAAATAACGCTTTCTAGGGATCATAAGGAGAATCCAAGCATACCTCACTGTATAGAGAATGCTTGGCTCATTACTATCTTCCAATAACACCACATCATCAGGCAATTCTCGTAACGAACTCCAGTGAACATCTCCAGCTCCCTTTCCAGTTAATACACGACCATCTTCGCTTCGACCTGTGATGAGCTTTCCCTTCTCCGAATCCTACTATTCACTTCCTTCTCTTTTTCTTACTACACACACAGGGACCCATGCTTCTTCTTCATCTTCAAGCCATGCCCATCGTGTGCTTCCTTCTTTCTTTTCTTCTTCTGTTCGTAGACAATCTGGTTTCTCCCATGACAGGCAGTCTGTAGTTTTATTATAATAATAAGGAACATCATCCACTGTGAAACGCTCTTCCCAACCTCCTCCTCGCACTCCACAACGAATTGTACTAGTATGGGATGGAGTGATAATCCGTTCTTCCAAGACGGGTTGTTGGGACTTAACAGTGTTTGATTTATAAGAAGTGGACTGTGTCGAATCTGGTCTCACAGAAGATTGCACTGGATTTGGTTTCACAAATGTGGACTGCGCTGAACTTGGTTTCACAGAAGTAGACTGGATCGGCTTAGAAGTTGATTGAGTTAGACTCATTTTCGCTGAACCTGAGGCGGTTTTCAGCATGCTAGGCTTCATAACAGAAGGAGATGACGATGCAATCCGATTTACCGATGATGGAGCAGATTGCTCCACTGAAGATACACTCGATGACTTTGCATCAGGATTCACGTGTCTAAGAGTCCGCTGAATCGATGCCCCTTCGATTTCTTTCAATAAACTTGAGTGTAGAGCGGCTGCTTGAGGTCTACTATGTTCATTCGCAGATGGTTTCATCTTCAATTCACAATCAATTATGATATTTACAGCACTCTCTGGCTTTGGCGATACAACTGATGGTGATGCCTTATGTGCGGGAATCGGAGGAGGAAGCTATGTGAAAACTACTAAAACAACATATACTCGAGTCTTCGGAGGTGATAATAATGCTTTCAAATCCCGACATTCGCTGATAGGTTGCCAATTATCCATCAAGCCACACCAAACATAGGTTTCTTCGGTGATAGCTTTCTATTTATAACACAATAAAGCATGTATCTACCTGATTCCATTCAGATTGAAGGACTTTGAAGGAAACAGGTCCTTTCTATTTCTTATTAAGTCATTCGTTTCTCTACCTGTTCCCCATTGGATACATAGTACCACTCTTCGCCTTCCATTAGGATTCAACTGAAACCAGTTTTCAACGAAGCAAAGAATTAGGGACGGATAGGGATGCACCATTCTGACCCAATTACCAATTCATATCCCGCGGTTCTACAACAGTTTTCCCTATTGTCTTCTATTCTGTCAATTTGTAATGGAAGAATTCAAGCAAATTGCTTTGGAATATTGGAAGAGAATTGAGGATGTTTTCAAAGAGATGACTCCTAGAGTTCACGGTATGAGTGGATAATGATGAATCATACTAGGAATTGATAAGATTGTTGAAGAGAAGGTAAAGATTCCATCACACTATTGTTTGATGCTTCTAACTTGCGTATTGGTGTTTATCCTCTATATCTTTACTCGCAATTGTTTTGTCGATCTTATTATTTTTGTTCCAGCGCTTTTGTATTATATGCACGATGTATCCAAGAATGCAAATTCGCGGAAGTGGATATACATTTGGATCTATTTGGCAACTTTGTCTATCTTTTTAAAGCCTCTTTCACATATTTCCCAGTTCAATTACGTGAAGCTCGCAACTAGTTACTATTTTCTCTTCTTTGACAAAGAAAACTATTTAGAAATGGCAATTTCTTCGATAGCCAAAAGAATGAGAAACCAGAAGCCAAAAACAGAATGACCGTTTTGTTAACAAATACATTGAACTATTGTAAAAACGAGCCCTTCACAGCAAGAAAATAAAAGAACATGAAATTAGTGATCGACGACTATCTCACGAATCTTCTGACGAATCGCCGTCACCAATCTGTACATCAGTTTATACAAACTATACTCACGAGCGATGATTATTATCATAAAGAAGATTAATGATCTTCTCCCAACAAGTTTGGATGGCTTTTCCATCCTCTTTTTGCTTCACCTGGTCGACTCCACAAATAACCATCACTTCAAAGACTACAGATCAACATGGAAGTTCAATTCCTACTCATCTTGGAATAGCGTGGAGTATTCATAATCAAATTCAAGGCATGGATATTGTACAAAATATTGTACAGGATCATTAGAATAATCTAGGACTTCAACACAGATACACAAGAATACAGTTCTTTCACTAGTTTCCACCAGCTTAAACACATTTAAACATACAGAAATAAGATTCTGGTTAATAAACATCACTTTCAACTAGGGTAAAGAGAAAACAAACTACTTACTTCTCCATTACGGTCATTATGCATAGAGACTTCTAACAGCACTGCAAGACTAACCTTGCGGATATTCACAAAACGAGGATTGGATGCTTCAATCAAAGGTCCGATATAGTACAAGATATAAGCTACACACATGACAAAACACTTTCAGTAAGTACAATTAAGGAAATGATAAGCAATATCCGGATTCGTAACTAAAGAGCGGACAATCGTCAGAGTATTACAGAGACGCTTCTCAGCCTGTTCTGTCAGTTTTTCGTTATTGATGTTCTTATAAGCCCCCAAAATCTCTTGTTGCAGGATCGTTACGATTCCAAAGCTATTGAATAAACAAGTCGATCGCAGAGTGGTATCGCATTTCTGTTCCGATAGAACTATAGAATAAAACTGTTCAGTAAAGAAACTCACTAGCGAGAGCACTTTCACGTGTCTTTTCGTCATACAGAGCATTAATTGCATTCAGTATGTCAGTCTTCGTTTTCAGACCTTCCGAATCCATCGTATTTAGCGATATAGACATATTAATCTGAGAATTTCGCCATCATTTGTGGATTCCAATTGTCAAGCTTATTTTTGTTCTTTTCAATTACTGTGCACTGATTTTTGGGACCCCCTGTATTGTACAGATTCTTTCATGGAAGAGGAGTTGCGACAGAGAAGACCAGTCACTGACGAAGTTCTTTCAGACGGTAGAGATGAAGATGAAATTGATAGTGTTGAACAGCCAACGACCCAACCCAGTACTGAAGGTTTTGGTTATATAATGGAATAGCAGTTGAGAAGAAGAAAACATCTATACTAACCCGAATTGTTTCGGGCTTGTCGCTATTATTTGGATTCATCCTTGTTGTATACATGGGACATTTTCCCGTTTTTCTTCTGATAACTGCCATTCAGGTAGATATATGCAATTGGATTAACATTAGTTTGGATTGTTCTATGAATTGCTTGGAGTTCGCTACAAGGAAGCTGTGGAGAAGGAAATTCCCAACTTCCGAACCGTTCATTGGCTTATTTTCCTAACAGCCTTGTTTATTGTCTTTGGGGAAGATGCATCTGCTGGAATGATGCGATATATTCCTCAAGTGGAGATAATTGTACGATACCACTCGTATCCATTTCTCTCTATTCTCTCACATAGTTTGATTTCTGTGATTCTTTACTGTTTGGACTTTATCTTTATTGTCCTTAGTCTAAAGAAAGGTTATTTAAAGTATCAGATCGGTCAGATAGCCTGGACCATGCTAATTATCATTATCGTTGTTTTCCAAATCCGTCTTGTTTTCCCTGTAATTCAAGATGGTATATTTCTTTTCAACATCTTATCTCTAGGACTTATTTGGTTTGTTCTTCCAGTAATGACAGTGGCATGGAATGATACTATGGCCTATTTCTGTGGGATGCTCTGGGGCCATAAGTAGAATCAATCAATGTTCTCTCATCTAGATTCATCAAGAAACCGTTAACATCTCTCTCCCCAAACAAGTCATGGGAAGGATTCATAGGAGGAGGTTTATGTACAATCATTATTGGATGGGCGATGGCTTATCTATTCAAGGTCGGTAATTGAAGTCATCTTTTATAAATAGATACCTCATTTGTATTGTCCATTCAATCAGCCATCATGTCCTCTACCTTCATATTATATTCCCAAGTTTTATGCATTCCCCGACTGGTTAGTTGCGATAGTGAATATTCCTGGAGTTACTGTAGAGCCCATCTATATCCATGAATTCTTTATGGCCCTCTTTGCATCTATTGTAGCTCCATTTGGAGGATTCTTTGCCTCTGCAATAAAACGCGCTTATGGAAAGAAGGATTTCACATCTCTGATTCCAGGACATGGAGGGTTGATGGATCGATTTGATTGTCAATTCTTGATGTTGTACTTTACAGGGGTATATTATGCTACATTTATCAGGTGGTGATTGATAGAGTGAATTATGAATAGAGAGAAGACTGTGAGTGTTGTAGATGTATTAAAGATGATATCAGGATTGACTGTTGATGATAAAGAGATTGTCTTGAAGGCTTTGCAGGAATCTGTTGCCTTAAAATTGTAATTTGTTTGTTGCAATAGATTCATATTCATTTGTCGCTAAACAAACACACAAGACCGTAGATGCATTAAGTTTCTTCTCTTCCTCCTTCTCCTCTTTACTACAGCAACAGACGAAGAGAACAATCAAAAGTACGACAATTACAGAACCAACAATGATCCATAGCCATAAGTAGCTGCCGGGCTTCTCAGTAGGTACTTCAGTGGGTGCTTCAGTAGGTGCTTTGGTGGGTTTCTCAGTAGGTTTCTCAGTGGGCTTCTCAGTGGGTTTTTCTGTAGGCTTCTCAGTGGGCTTCTCAGTAGGTTTCTCAGTGGGCTTCTCAGTGGGCTTCTCAGTGGGTTTTTCTGTAGGCTTCTCAGTAGGCTTCTCAGTGGGTTTTTCTGTAGGCTTCTCAGTAGGTACTTCAGTAGGAAGAGCAGTAGTAGGCATAATACAACCCATATCTGAGAGACGATCATATTTATCACACATCTCCATAGAATCCTTAGAGAAGGTCACATTCAGGGACTTCACGCTACCAATCATTCTTCTTAAGGGAACAAGAGGATCTATATCTCCAATTCTACACACATGATCAGAAACAGAATACCAGTTATAGGGCTCAATTTCGGGAGTACAACTTAGCAAATCTGTGGGAACCATGAAATAGGTTTCTTCAACAATAATACCTAGGTTCCCATTACCAGTATCAACAGAATGTCCCTTAAAACCATAACCATCATCAAGATAGGAATCCAGACAACTATCTCCACTAAACTCAGCTACCTTTATCAATACCGAAGAAGGAAACTCCTTAGGAGCACCATCAAAAACAGCACTTTTAATGTATGCTACAAATCAAAAACTCTATATACAATTACACATGGAGTCATCACTGATACATTGAGTTTTATACTCTCCACACACTAATCGTTAAAAATTATGCCAATCGATACTCTTGACATCTTCTTCAATTTGAATTAATTCAGAAGGCACACTTGTTGGGCATTGAAAAGAAGTTTCCAGATTCTTCTCCGAGAACAGTAAACGAGCAAAAGAGAGTGAACTGATCAAACAAATAAGGATAAAACCACGCATCTGTACAATACAAAGTTTATGGAAATAACGATTCGAAGGGAGTCGTTTCCCAATGAATTAGCGGAACTAATTTCCAGGAAATGTGATACAATTGGTAATATCCTCGGATTTTAGCCATTTAAGCAAGATAATTGGATTGGTCTATTAATCCATAAGCAAGTAATTTCACTCTCCTTATTACTGTACCAATACAGATGAGTCAAGTGAGGAGACACAAGTCTGAAAGAAACATACGTATTATATAGGCACTACTGAGACAAAATACTAACATTTGGACGAATCGACAACTTTAACTTGTTTATCTTTTTTGTCAGAATCAATTGTTATAGATCGCTTCTTCTACTCATGAGGGGACATTCGTCCAATTCTTACAGACTTCTTTTCTGTTCGACGACGGTTTAGCATCTTCTCACGCAGCACTTTCCGCTCTTCTTCACTAAAGTTCAAACGAAAAGAGAGTATCAACGATCCATTGAGAACGATGATATCGTCGGCACAATACTTCTTCCCACAAACGAGACATGTATCAGAGGGAATTTCCTTAAGAGCCTTTTCTGCCATCACACACCCACAAGAACGCAGATAACAGAATCTATCCTTTATTCTGCTGCAATATATTCTACTTTGTCTTACCTCCAATTGTCTCTTTGGTTATCGGACAAATGTATTTACCTCCAAGAATGTCTTGTTGCCAATAGTTTTTCGCATCACCAACATACTTAGAAGAATAACTCGGATTAACAGTGAAATGGAGATCTGTCACATCTCGCAGTTTTCGAATGTGAGAGAATTCAGGAGGAAGATTCTTATCGATAATTCCCTGAATAACAGCCTCTTTGTTGAACAAATAACCGAGTTCACAAGAACAAATCTACACCCATAACTCCAAATCCTAACAATTCACTGGCTCTTGCAGTACATCTCCCGACAAAGCACAAGTAGACCACTTTGCTTGGATTTCTTCCTCTGTTTCATAATGCACTACTTCTTTCTTTGTTCCCCATCGAGAGAACTTCCTTTGTAATGCCTTTGTTCCACCATCATTTCCCATGATTTCGTTAAATGAAATAAAACTACTTCTGTCACTCTTTCTCTCATGACAACTCCAATTCGTTTTGTAATATTTGGTAATGATGAACCGTTACTTTCTATATATGTTGGAAAGGATAAAGTTTGAATCGAAGCAAATGTTCCTAATCCATAGCAAGAAGTGAATCCCCATTTATCAGAATTTGTGCTATACTCTTCCTTAGATGTTGTCGATGAGATGAAGAAGACAACCAATTCTGAGTTGTTTTTGTTCATCCTACTAATTCCATAGTTATCTCCATGTTGTTGATAAATCCAACGGGTACTTGGTATCAGCATTCGTAACTCCAGGCAATATCCTTTTTCTTTCTTGATCTGAGTTGTTCTTGATGAGTACATGTCTGTTTCCTTCTATTGCATCAGGGCCCAAATGAAGAACGGATAAGGCAGTTCTTTGTTGATGTCCATCAGTTGTACAAACGGGTATGTTCGGGTTGTATCATGTGATTTAGTGTATCATGAATCCATTTTTTTCCTATTTGAATCCGATATATTGTCATGAACTGGAGAATCGAATACGACTCCTTGCTTCCAAATTATAGTTTGTTTATTTACAAACAACCATAACTATGCTTGTTTCCGCCGTTTCTGTAATATACTCTATTCATAAGTTGCCTCTTTCTCCCGTACATCATCCACTTCAATAGATGTCTTATACAATACGACAAAAACACTTAGACAGACAAAACTCACCAGTAGCAAACCCCACATCACTTCATTCTCTAACATGAACATCGACCAAGTCACTTCTCCATTCTTCACATAGAGAGGTGTTGTTAAATTACAAATTGCTCCAGACACAAATTGGAACTATCTATCAAGTCTCCCCTTCATCCCATACTAATCGGAAGCAGCTATTCGCTACTGCCGACAACCCAGGGAAATAGTACAATGTGAGAGCCAGAGCTTGGGTCTGGAAACAACTATCAGCTCCGCCATGAAAGATATAGGCAATGATATAAAGGAGCATACTCTGTTTAGAATCATTAAAAATCATGAAAACTTGACCAATTACCTGGGACAATGACCCAATGATGATGACATAATACGCCCCATATTTATCACTGATTACGGCACCAACCTTACTAAAAACAATCTCTGAGCCTATTTATTAGATGTACTCTCAGTTTGGACAGGCATAAATTGACATAAAGATTCCCACAGAAACGCTATCATGAACTTGACGATTCATCTGAGAAGGTACAAAAAGTGCGATGTAACCTAGATGAAAGACTAGGAGTAGTGCTACCATTTGCAAACATCGTGAATGTCAAGAGAACGAACTTAGGAGTTGTTAAGAGATAGTAGCAATCTCTGATACCTTTCCAGATAGAGACTTTTGATGCAGAGTCAATCAAGGCTGTTGTGACTTCCGAATCCACAATGGTAGTTTCATCTTTGGCTGGAGGAAGGAAACATAGCGTAATTCCACCTAATGCAACTACAACTATTCATTATTAAAATGAAGAAATCATACAAGCTAAGGTGAGGAATGTGATTGAAATTGAGCCATTCCATCCGGATTTGAGTTCAGGCTACTGATTACTGACTGTTAGTGTTTCGTACAAAACCCATAAAACGCATAATGAAATAAGCACAGAGATTACCAAGAATGTTACCAGCCATAAAGACTGCCCAAAACAATCCTGTCTGCTTTCCACTATGCTATTCAGACAACTGAAGAATTACCGATTTGAACTGTCGCTGACAAGTCCTAAATAAACGCCTTGGGACGCCCAGAAACACTACATTCACACTCCCCATAAATACTACTGCGAGAGAGAAGCCATGAATAACACTACATACCAGAATCAGAGCCGGATAGTTGAAAGCGAATGAACCCACAAAGAGACTACTCCTCATTCTCAACAAATAGAACTACCAGAATTCAAAAGCAAATGAAGCAAGGGCCCTTCTCTCTGAAGGAAAATGGGATATCACTGAGGGTGCAAAGAAAGAACAAATAGTTGCAGTGAGATACATAGTTCCCATTGCTAATGCGCCTAGTGAATCTACAGGATCAATGATTCTCTATCAATGCAACGATATATGGGTACAGCAAAATTCTGTGTTGTATTTGATCCTACATATAAAAATATAATAATTAGAGAGACCAAAGAAAACCAACGAAATACCAATACTCATGTGCAATACCTTCCGATCATTTGATATTACTTTCTTATCTTGTTGCACTCCCGTATTCATTTCCTGCTAAGATACTTGGATATGTGTTTTGTTGTAGAATCACGATTACCTACAGGAATGGAATCGCGAAACGAGCGAGATAACCGTGACTAATTAGTTCAGTAATTCGATAACTCTTGATTCTTATGATTTGGACCATTTTTCACAATTCGCTTTTCTCATTAGCCGAGGCTTGATTCCTTGTTTAAGTATGAGTGTAGGGAATTGAGTACTATTCTTTGTAATTTGCAGGAAAACGATAGTTCTAAGGCCTATCCTCTTGCTCCATCTGAATTGACTGCAACAATCCTGGATTTGGTCCAACAGGCAACTAACTACCGTCAACTTAAGAAGGGAGCCAATGAAGGTGAGTTTGAGTGGGTACTGTTACTTTTAGCTACGAAGACTCTGAATCGTGGTAAAAGCTCGTTCATTGTGATGGCAGCAGATGCCGAGCCACTGGAGATTATTCTTCACATCCCTTTACTCTGTGAAGACAAGAATGTACCTTATGTATTTGTTCCTTCGAAGATTGCATTAGGTCGTGCTTGTGGTGTAACACGTCCAGTGATTGCTTGTTCAATTGTATCGGATGAACGAAGCCAGTTGAACGACCAGATCAATCATATCAAGGTTGAAATTGAAAAGCTCTTGATTTGAGTGTGTTTCTTATAAACAATCGACATTCACTTTCGAGTTCGTTTCCTAGACGTTTTCTTAGCAGCTTTCTTTATGATAGCTTCATCTTCTTCATCGAAATCCTCATCTTCCTTAACTTTCTTTGACCTTGATTTGGGACCTGGAGATTTCTGGTCAGTTTCATCTGTACTTTTTTGCTTTACAGGTGTTGAAAATGACTATACATTACCCAACCATACTAGTCACAACAAGACGCTTTGCATCAATATTCCATGAATCTTTCTCATCTAGAGACAAATGCACTTCTAATGACGGTTTCTTCGGAGTTTCATTCTTCTCCTCAATGAGCGATTCTCGTCTATCAATTACTCTTCGACTTAGTCCATACGCATTTACTTTCAAACGAGGTGTTAATGTTGGAGTAGATCCCTGATTCCGATACGTATGTTGAATGAGAGGGGTTGCAAGAGAATTGATAGCATACAAAACATCACCTCTAGCTGAAGTATCATGCTATCCATCAAATTCTTTTCATATGCCAACATGATTCCCATCATCAAATTGTCTCAAATCATACTCAATCTCTCTCTGTAAACGAGGATTATCACTAAACACTTGTTCCATTTCTGATTTGAAGTTTACAGTGATAACCTTAAGATACATCATCAAGTCCCTTAGTAGCACAGATCGTTTCTGTTCCAGTTGTATCTTTAATGAGATTAACAGGGGAAGGACTTGTTCTAACATTGTTCGTTTTTCAAGCTATAACTCAAACCTAGTATTCACAGCTACCTTACTCAAAACAGTTTTCTTGGATTCGAGAATCTCTGCTGGAAGGTCTTCTTCTTCACCACGTGTACGATTCCCAACTTTCAATTCCTTTGAACACAACACAGCAAATGTATCCTTAACCAGATTCAATCCTGGTGAATCCAAATCATTTGTCAAATTAGCCAATTCATCATTGTCCACAAGTGGACCTAATACATTCTGACATAATTTGCAAGACACTTGTAATTTCGATTCATCATCCAGCTGTTCTAGAATAAGTCGATAAATTCTTCTTCTTGCACTAACGATTTATTCAAATTCATTCTCCTACTTCACTTTTCGCTTCTCTCCTCCTCCAAGATTGATATCCACGGCAGCTGCTCCATACTCCTTCTTTACCATTGAGTTATCCAAGTACCCATTTAAGATACTCATAATCTCCACAAAATAGGCGACAAAAATCTTGGGGAATTTACGAAAGACTTGTTTTGTGATAAGTTGATATGCAAAGGCTGAAATATTCTCGTCAGGATCAACAAGAGCACAAAGAAGACTACAGAGAAGAACAGGTTTGAGTTTAATGTAATCTTCCTACAATGATCAATTGATACGAATACAAACGAGAACAAGCTTACTAATGATGGAGAGAGAGTGAATGCGAACAATATCATCTGAATCTACAATACAATTAGCAATCACAGGAATGTATCGTTCCACTAACGACGTATGTCTAGTGATCAATAATAAGAATAGGATGGACTTTGTACAAATATCACCAATAATAATAATGATGTTATTTCGAATGACAGAATCTTTACTGATTTCGAGTTCTCGAATGAACATCTATTCATAATTTGAGTGATTCAGAGGGACGGGAAGATGTTTCTTTGCAAGTGTAGCACTTGTAATACACAATTTACCAAAGCTAATCATTGCATGAGCCCGAATGTGAAATGAAGGAATGATTGATTATGATCGGGTTTTTAAGGATATTGATGAAGGAATCACAATACTCTCCTCTTGAGGATTGATTGTTGGTAAGGAATAAGTTGTTAGAGACTGCAATAGAGCCACAGTTTTATCTTGTACTATTCGTGATCATGTTCATCATCACTTACACCGAACATGAATCTTACTCAAATTACCTTCTTCACTCTCTTCACTCCCAAGTAATGATAACTCACCAACAACAAAGATCCAAGGATACAACCAACGAAGATTAACTTCATCTGCTAAAAGTGAACATTCCCCGCGAATATCCGGAAGATCACTATTATCACCTTCAAACACTTCTTTCAGTCCGTCATTCTGAGAGAGACGAGGATCTTCTTCCGGAAGACGTTGAGTCATAGCTTGCGACTCATGAAGAGGTTCAGACCGCAATTTTGCGCCAGACCGAAAGATGAATTCTCGAAGAATCTTATCAACTTTGACTTCCATCTTTGCCACAAATGCATTCACAGCTTTCTGAATGGTATGAGGACTAGAGGAAGAGAGGAATATGATTCGTACTCTGAATACAATTGGTCTAGGAAAGCCAGATATAGTCTGAGGAATGAATGAATTAGATCCAGAGGAATCTGAAGCTTTAACAACTGTTTTACTAATGTGACATAGAGAGATTGTACTAAGAATTACTAGAAGAATATTGGAATACCAGAATCTCGTGAGAATTTCTTCACCACAGTCATTGTTGTGAGAATAATGAATTTATCACGATTAACACTATGAGATTCCTGAGGATGGTCAATCAAATGCTGAATACTCCTTTGGATGAACTCAGTATCCATTCGTTCATAGAACTATCATTCAGAGCTATATCCACTTCTACCTTGCCTGTTAGCAACAATAACATCCACGCATTCTCTGTCATTCGTGGAACATCATCCAGTCCACTAATCTCAACAGAAGTGGAGTCTCTAAATTGGATAGCATCTTCACAAGCTCTCATAAATCTATTTAACGAAAACAGATTCTTATCAATCATAAGTTTCATGATAGTCTATGGATCATTCTCGTCCTTCTCTCTTACTTCTAAAACACTAACGTTAGCTATATTAAAATACTCAAGAAACTCCCATCCCGTCAAATTCGTATGATTTCCTCCCCAATCAATTATATTAGCAATGACAAAAGATTCCATGTTTTTTACAATGATCCCATCAACATTGGATGTGTTCTCAAACATTGATAAGGAAATTGAGAAGAATAATGGTCTCAAGGATGGTGTTGTCTCTAACAGACGATAATACAACTGTAATGCTGAGCGTTTCACCATCACTAGATATTTAAAAATAGTCCTTATTTTTGGTACCTGAAGAATCTTGGAGTAAATTACTTATTACCGAAACAATGTCTTTTTCATCCATTAAAGGACGAAGAACTGAATTCATTGCACAACCAGCATAAGCATTCAATGCATTCTTCCTCACTCCAACAGCAGAATCTGATAATCGTTCATTGACAATTGTAACAACTCGTTTGGATGTCGTTTCATCTAGAATTGCTTGTAATGGAGAAGAAGGATTCTCATTCAAATAGTCCAAAATAAGTCCAATATTCTATTTATCAAACAACAAAATAAGAAGAACATGAACTGCTTCTGAGCGGATACTAATCACAATGTCATTACATCGAGACATAATTATTTCAAAAAATACAAAATAGAGGGGTTTTTCGTCAATAAATAATTCTCGCTGAATTGTAGGTTCTTCTTCCATTTCATTATCCAGATTTTCTCCCGATTTTTCCACATTCTCATTTTCAATGTCTTGATGAGAGGTTGGTTGAAGTGAGTCCGTGATGTAACAAGATGTTAAGAGACTTCGGGCAAGACTCACACAACATAAACGAATATTGGCAATGTTGCATCGTGAGCAGAGTGTGATCCATGCATTCACCCGCTTCTTCTCCTTCTCATTGAGACTTAATAGTAGCTGCATGAGACTGTTTAGAGTGTTCCGACGATCATCAACTCGATCAGGTGAGTTGATGATCAGACGCTGAATAAGAGCATAAACGCAGTTATCAAAACGAGGATCACGTGAAGTCGTTAAACAGGTGAGGAGTACTTTCTGAGCATTGCGAATTGGCTTCTCATCCATCTTTCGACCTTCTTGATAGAGACAGATCACAGGGAGAAGAACACGAAGCAATTCTCCCATTTTGGCATCTGTTTCACTCAATAGAGCAAAGTTTAGAAGACTCTGGAAGAGAGATTGGAGGCTCGAAACCATCAATGGAGATAAACAACACTCGTATAGCAGCACACAGAACTCGCTCCAGACAAACTTCACTGTCATATCGTCCAGAATCCCAAAAGTACGAATCAGAAGAGCAACTAGATTAGTAGGCTTCACACGATACTATGGTCATAAGAAGGCTAAAATACCATACTGACTCCGACTGTTGAATGAGTTCTTCATTGTTAATAGATCGAAGGATTGCTGAAACTGTCACTTGATATAAACTACATCGGAGAATACCATGACCATAGGCTCCTGGAATCAATAGAATATTCAAGTATCTATTTGAAACTCAACAACAACTCGTACACATCAGCGCATAATACTGGAATCACTCCAGAATACTTCTCCTTTGTAATTAACACAAAATACAAAATGGATAGAATACCTTCCATCAATGAGTAGTTTGTACTATCCATTCCTTTACAGAATTCCTCCCAAAACTCGACATTCGATGTGTTCCTTCTATTGATAAGACAAAATAGATACAGTAATAACAGATTCTTGTTTTCCATTAAGGTATCTAATAAAAGCTGTAATTGAGAATAATCTTCGATAATAGCAGATACATTTTCCGTCTAACCATAAGAAAGGGTCTGAAAAATCAAACATCATCAACATATCCTTTTTTAAAGGAAGCAACAACAGTGTCGATATCTGATACTGACGAAACGATTTCCCTAATCAAAGACAGTATCGAAGACATGGTGCGAGATGAATTTGAATTTGGACTTGGAAGAATATGATTTATTAGTTATAGAAGTGTTAAAACTTGTTCTAGATATTTCGGATAAACGAATACTGTTGAAAAGACCGTATGTTTCTATACTTTGTCTTCATCTTAACGATTCTGATTCACCACGTTGCTTCTATTCAATTCTTAGGATCCGATTTCTCCCGCTCAATTCATACCAGTTTTGGTAATGGACTGGAAGTCTCTTCTCGATGAAGTAGAGACGGAGGATGACTGGCCGGAAAATGCTCAATTCATGAAGAGTATTGAAAGGTCGTTACGCTGTCCAATCTGTCATGCAACCATGAAAGCTCCTGTTATTCTTGTAAAGTGTGGTCATAGCTATTGCTCCTACTGTATTCGTCAATCGTTGAGTATGGAGAAAACTTGTCCTCTGTGCAAGCAGCCGGCAACAGAAGGTGATATTGTGAAGAACGTCACTGTTGGAGAAATTACGGAGGTGTTTAAAGCAAATCGGAAGGTAATGTTAGAAATGGTCCAAAAGTATTATACTCCTCGTAAATCAAGGAAGCGAGCCAATTCCAATGTTGAGATCCTTCAACAAAGTACTTCAACTTCTAGTACAGACGTGAAGCGAGTTTCTTCGACTGTCGAGGAATCCCAGCATGACGGTCTAGTTGCTTCCTCATATTCTAGCAGTGATTCTGATTTTGTTTATGAAGAGTAGAATCCTCTTATTGTTATTTATTATAGTGCGGATTCAGAATATAGTATAAGAAAAGATTGTCAATGTGAGTGTCCGATTTGTGGAGAATTCTTTCCTCAAGACATTATCGAAGTAGAAGTGGAAGGACAAGTTGAGAATTAGCAACATGCAAGTACGTGTGATGGTACTGTTCATTCGTCATCGAAATCTGCCAAGTCGTTTACAGGATTTGTTTCAGATCAAGACATTGTAATAGTGCTGTAGACTGTTCAATCATAGCCTCGACAATCCTTACCCAATCTGTGCTATAAACTCATGAAAACATCAGAAATAAAGAAGCTATTGCAACGCTATTCTCTTCCAACATCAGGTAGTCGGGAACAATTGATTGAACGACATCGTCAATTCACGTTGCGTGTAAGATTGGAAAGAAAATGTGAATAATAGTATAATGCGGAACTAGATACACTGAATCCACTTCCTGTTTGGAAGATTGCTCAAATGGTCGTTTTAAATGAGGAAAAGTCAAGGGTAAGTGCACTACAGTATTCTTTATTAATAGCCTTCGAAAGGAAAGTGACTTGTTTGTGATAAATCGCATAAACTATCATTCTTTATCCATATTACCATTTTCGTATTCCTAATGGAACTAAGATTCTTAAAGATTATTCTATGAAAAACACATTTCTGATATTATGATCCCGATACACTACTAAAACCATCCTCAGTATTAAAATACATATTATTGCTCTCACTTTCAACGAATTCTACACCCGATGGGAGTAATACTCGAAGAAGGCGTCTATAATTTGGTTTACTTGAACAGAAGATATGAACTCATAATACCTAACTTTTAGATCGTTCGACTGAACGAGATGAGTACATATTCAAAAAAAATGGTCACCATAACTATCTCAAGATCATAGAACCATTTCGAAAAGAAGGAAGATGAAAATGAAACCTACGACATGTTCAGTGATCAGAATCGAAAGAACCCATGATTATTATATACTGTGTTGTGGTATATACCTTCTTAGAAAGATTGTTCTATTCTGGTTCTGTAATAGCCAAACAATATAACTGTCCATCTTTCAATTGCTAGGAAGAGATATGTGATTTGTTGTCCATTGCCTAATATCACCTTATATTGACGTAAAACTTATCTCTCTTCATTCTAAGTATGGAAAAAGGCTCCTTAGGTGATTTTCAACTAATTGTGTTCTTTCATCACTTTGTTGAATAACTACACTGTATAATTAATTCTAGTTTTCTCATATAACATTAAATTAGTTTCGACTTTGTTCACTATTACGATCAACAAGTACCTTCAATTTCATCATTTTTTTGTTCCCCGTTCTCTACTGTGATTACTATTCAATTCATATACGAAACCATCTTAGTGTTGTTTGCCTGACCCATATAATAACTATTTTTGTATGTTCTATTGGAACTGTTAATATTTACTAACGTACTGCATATACTAAATAGTGTATTTCAAAGTTGAAGCACAAGAAAGCAAGATGATTGGCTACAATAGGAGAAACGGCTAGCACAATTTCTCTACCCTAGATTTTTTTTAGTCATGAAGAGTATATTTTTTATCTTTTGTCTGATTGCTATTTCAGGTAGATCTTGCATTCTGGTACCTTATGGATTAGTTTTGGCAGAGGATGTCGTTAGTTATGGTTCTGCGTGGAAGTATACTAGTACTGCCCAGACGACAACTGACTGGACGACTGCTTCTGTGGACTGGCAGGAAATGAGTTCTTTTCCTTCTGTAACCACTACGACTCGTTACTTCCGAAAGACCGTTACCTATAACAACTACGCAAGTTATTATGCTCTCTTTATGCACGTCAAGACGAATGCTGGTTTCATTCTGTATGTGAACGGTCAACAGGCCAACAGTTTTGGATTACCATCGACAGGTGTAACTGCTTCCACGATGGCTACTGTTACTAGTACTGAACAGATTGAGAGGTCCAAGTCAACCCTTCGCGCGTTGTTCATCTCTTCTTCTACAATTGAACTGGCTGTTGAGGTACATGCTTCTGCTTCTACCACTTCTGGAGACGAGACCTTCGATTGTTCTATCGTTTTTGATAATACTGATGACAATCGTCGTATCGATACTGAAGGAACTGTAACCTCGTATCCCACTACTGCAAGTCAAGCTACTGAGGGTGCATCTAAAGTGTTTGATGGTCTGACTACTACCAAATGGTGTTTCGAAACGGATGCAATTCCTTGGGTTGCATGGCAGTTCAGTAACGGTCGTCGTGAGTTGATCAATAAGTATGGTGTCTCGACTGCTGGTGATATGCCTGTTCGTGATCCTGTTCATTGGAAGATCTATGGTTCAGATGATATGGAAACTTGGACTCTGTTGGATGAACGTGACGATATCACATGGAGCTCTCGTTACGAAACTCAAACTTTCGTTATGAACAATATGGTATCTTATAATGCTTACAAATTTGAATTCCTTGAACGTGCTGGAACTGACTATTGGGATATGTATCAGTTCTCTGAGTGGAATCTTATGCTCTCCAATCAGCCTTTCTCTCTTCCTGGAATTTCCTATTCTCCTAATGCCTATACATTTAGTATGGGTGTTGATAATGTCAATATTCAACCTGAACAGTCATCAGGTTATTCTTCTTGGACAATCACTCCTGCCCTTCCTAATGGTATAACTCTCAATACCTCCACTGGTGCCATTACAGGTTCTCCTACTGTTGGTCTGGATCAGACCACTTTCACTGTTACTGCTGTTTCTGTATCGAATGGAGTCACATATGATACGACTCTTTCTATTACCATTGTTGCCTGTGTCTTGCCTAACTATGTTGTTGTCCAGTTCACTAAGACTAATCCGACCTCGACCACTGAAGGTTTTACTCTGAAGAATGCAGATGGTGAGACGGTTATTACCTTCAATGGTGCTACCACAGGACAGTGTGTTCCTGTGGGTATGTATACGCTTACCCTTACATCCTCTTCAGGAACAGTTTGGTTGGCTTCTTCCTTTGTCACTGCTTCTATCCTTATTGCTGATCACACTCATACTATTATGAGAGCTCGTATGAATGAGGTGAACCCTGTTTCATTCCCTCTCGGGTTGGTTCTTCCTCTGGGTTCTGTGGCTGATAACAATGGAGTGAAGTATCTGGCTGATGGAACTGTTCCTAGTGACTGGACATCTGCTTCTTTCAATCCTTCTTGGACTACTCTTCCTTCCAATCCTCGTCCCTCTGTAACTTCTCAGACGCTGCAATTCTTCACTACGTCGTTCACTGTATCCAATAAGAACTCCTACCAAGGTTATGAACTATCTCTGAAGGCTCGTGCTGGTGTGCTGGTCTACTTGAATGGAAAGGAGTTGTATCGTCGTTACTTACCTGAGGGTGACATCACCACTTCTACTACCGCTCTTGGAGGTTCTACGACTTCTACTTGGCGTAGTATTACTGGTGTGATGGGTGATCTGAATGATGGCAACAATGTGCTCTCCGTTGCTCTTGTGGCTGCAGCTGCCGAGTCTACCACCATCGATTTCGATGTGTTTTTGCGCTTGATGGGTGAGTCCGCTTCCACTCCTCGTTATTTTGCTAATGGCTTCACTACAGATGGAGCTTCTGACGCTTCCAGCATCTTTGATCTCGATCTGAGTACTCGTGGTTATGTGGCAAAGAGTACCAACCCCACTCCTTCTTATACGATTCTCTTCTCAAATGAATATGCTGAAACTTTCAATGTGTACTGCATTGATACTAACTGGGATGCTCCTCAGTATGATCCTCGTGATTGGACTATTTCTGCAAGCAATGATGGTGAGACCTGGACGACTCTGGCAACTGCTACTGGAGTTACTTTCGATACTCGTTCGGACAAATACTGTTTCTACATGCCAACCAATAAGAAGGCTTATCGTCAGTACAAGATGGCCATTACTAACACTCGTCAGGATGATGTCTACACTGCTTTCGCTAACTTGAATTTCTTGCTGGAGAATCTTGATGCTGTGACTGTTGACGATCTTAATTTCTCCCCTTCAGTACTTGTTGGATATACAGGTGCTGCCTTCCCTGAGGTTGCTGCTAACTCTGAGTACTACAGTGGTTTCACAATTGAGCCTGCTCTTCCTGAGGGATTGGTACTCAACTCGAACACTGGAGCCATTCAGGGAGTTCTCTCTCAGCCTTACGCTGCTACTGTTTTCACGATCTCTGCTATTAACCATCTTGGTGAGACTAAGAGTACCACTGTGTCTGTTGCTGTTGAGATTTGCGGAAACGATAAGATTGCATTCACTCTCGAGTTCCATCTGGAAACTGGAGCCAACTATTGTTCCTTTGAGTTGAAGGATTTGGCTACAGGTAGTATTGTGGAGTCGCGTCCCAATTTGATCAACTGGATGACCTTCACCATTCCCATGTGTCGTGAAGCCACCTCTTACGCTTTGGTTCTCAAGCACACTGGCACATCTGGATGGGGTGCCAACCGTGTCTATGTGAAGCTTGCTGATGGAACTGTCTTGTTGTCTGAGTCTCTGGCCGCTGGTGTCACCTCTAAGGAGTACGCCTTCAACCCTGCTTATTCTGTTGCTCCTATGTTCACTGAATGGAACTATTTGGTGGATGGTACTGCAGCTCCTTCGGATTGGAATACCATCAGCAGTGCTCCTGCTTGGTCTACAGCCATGCCTGGGTCGTTCCCTGTTGCTACTGGCGTGACTCAGTACTACTACAAGAAGTTTACCATAGATTCGATGAGTCAGTTCGCTCTGATGGATATCACTGTGACAATGAAGGCCGGAGGTATTGTGTATTTGAACGGTCAGGAGATCCGTCGTTACAATATGCCTGAGGGAGATGTGGATTCGACGACTCAAGCCACCAAGGATGAAGCTACTCCTATTAAAATCACGACCGGAGAGTTCCTCCAGCATAAGATCCTTGTTGAAGGAGAGAATATCCTTGCTGTGGAACTTCATCGTTTTGAATCAAACGAGGCATCGAACTCATTCGATGGTTCTGCTATTCTTGTGCTGGATAACATGTACATGCTGGTAGATGGTGTTGGTGAGTCCATTCCAGCTAAGGAAGGTGTACAGGGAGGCGATAAGATGTTTGATAACAACTCGGACACTGCCTACTTGTCTGCTGAGGGAGATGGATGTGTTGATATCATTGCAAAGTACACATACAACAATGATCGTCGTGAGCCTTTGACTAACTATGGTTTGGTTTCTGGAGGAAGCTGCCTTGAGTATACTCCTTCTGGATGGGAGGTAGCTGGAAGTAATGATGGTGAGAACTGGCAGTTGCTTCATGTCCGTTCCTCTGAATTCTTTACTGGTTATTACGAACAGAGACGCTTCAGTATGTTCAACAGTATTCCATACAATCAGTACCGTGTGAAGGTGACTGCCTGCAATAATCCTGGTAGTGGTTTATGTTCTGGTTCCTTCATGCAGTTGGCTGATGTGTACTTCTTTGCAAAGCGTCTTGATGGTTATTGTGAAGCTATTGATGAGTACCAGCCTGCTTTGAATGGTGATGCTTCGTATGTCTCATGTCCTGAGTACTATTCGGGTCATTACATTCGTTACTGTACAGATGGAGTGTTCAGTGATGTGGTGGATGATTGTCATGCTGATGCTCCTTCGAGTGTATTGTATGAGCCGCGAGCTCTTGTTCTTACTCAAGGAAAGGCTATGACTCCTGTCACACCTCAGATTCCAGCTAAAGCTTACACTGTAACTTCGTTCCCTACGATGCCTGAGGGTCTGACTCTGAACGCTCAAGATGGTACCATCTCTGGTACTCCTTCTACAGTTCAGGAGACCAAGCATTATACTATCACTGTGAGGAACGAATCTGGAACTGCTCAGACTACGATTACCATTGAGGTGTTGGAGGCTCCTACCAATTGGGTGATGATTATTATCATTGCTGTGGTGGCCGTTATTGTTGTGGTTGCTATTATTGTTGCTATTGTGATGGCAACCAAGAAGGGATCCAGCAAGAAGAAGATGCCTAAGACCGCAAAGAGTGGCTCTAAAACTGTTCCTAAAGTGACTTCTGTGAAGACGAAGGCTGCCGTTAAGGTTTAAGATTCTTGAATCAGTTTGTTTATTGGTAATAATGGGATACTCCTGACTATTTCGTTATCAAATCTGATCTATTACAGTGACATTTATAACAAACAATCAATAGGAATTTCAAATATATCTTCTTCTTCGTAACCGCCAATCCGATTAGATTATTACCTGAGATAATGGAGTTATCAGAGCGCGATTCGAAGTAGAACTGACCGAATTCTCTACTCACATATCCGTACGGCTGACCCTCAATCAATTCACCATTGGAGTTTGTGTAAATAGCACGGCCAGGAGTGAGAGAACGCGATCCAGGCACCTTGAACATACCAGCAAACTGAATCGTCAGTGTGTTCTTCTTCACCTTGTTGACAATTCCAAACATACGAGCCATGATATCTCCTCTGTGAATCATGACTCTCTTCTCTGGACCACTATCACTGAACTCCACAATGGCAAAGTCACCCATACCAATCTCACAGAGATCGAAGTAGTACTCAGAACGCTCAAAACCACGAGCTCGGCTCACAATGTATGTAGGACTTATTACCACGATATCATCAGCTTCTGAAATATCGCACATCACAAGAGCAAGTGCATTGATTGCATTATCCAGATAGAACACGGCAAATGTGTTATGATTCAGTACTCGTAAATCCATCTTGTTCTCATGGAGTACAGCACCTCCAGTCTGAAGTACCTCCTGAGCTCCGAAGAAAATCATATTGTCCTCACGACTAAACTTCAAGACAACGGACGTGATACCACCACTGTCAGCATCGGAGAAAACCATAATCACTTCGTTGGGACCCATATTATCCATATCGAAGAAGTTGTGAGACATTGAGAAAGGTAACTCAACCCATGAACCAAAGCTGATTGCACCGCTGTTATCAATCGTACACAGACAGGCTCTTACCGAAGGGAGACTCTGTGATACATTGAACTGTCTTCCAGTAGCAGCAATGATGAAGTGATTATCGTCCATTCCAGCCACTCCATGATACTCATAACGGATTGTAGCCAATGTCTCTTCTTTCAACTCCAACTTGGCTCCGTTGCCATCACCAGTCCAAGTACCCCATCGAGTGTACAACTCATTCTTGTTCTCATACACCAGAGCGAAGGTAGAGTTGGACAGATTATCAACATGAGGCCACATATCATCATCATTTTCCAAAACTAACTTAGTACCACATGTGAGAGACACAGTTTCTGTGTGATGCTCCATATCATGCGTCACTACAGCAGTGAGAGGCAGAAGCTCTCTCGATCCAACTACAATGAAGTGGTTACGACTGACACGAACCACATCATCTACCTCACGTTCTTTACCTTCAGTTGTGACGGGAAGATCCATGTGCAGAGCGTCCACAGCATATCCCTCAAAGGAGAACTTGAAAGCATCCACTCCTCCGTTATAGACGACAAGAGCCACATTGAAATCAAGCTCACGAATCTTTGCATTCTTCATAGAACGAGTAATAATCTCATTGGTGATGTTGCGGTAGATTGTAGTTCCAGCTCCATGGAAGGCCATTCCTTCACGATTAATGGAGACTGGAGTTCCCTCCACAAAACTCTCAGCACGATCCCAATATGGGAAATCATAATTGTATAGCTTGGCCTGAATAGTACTCTACTATGAACAGTATCAACAATCACCTACATAACTGCAGAATCCAAGACTGACCATACTCATTATAAAACAGAGAAGGATTAGGATGATAGAAAGATAGTAACAGAGTGATGAACGAAGATCATGGTTCTCATTCTTGCTGTTCTCACTTCTTAACAGAGACTCCATCTAAGCAATCATATTCTTCATGATTCTCCTACAATAGCTTAAAAGTAATATGTTTAAACACTGTTGAGTAAACACTCATTTGTGTCGTTGCGCCAAAACACTATCTTTCCTCAATGTCTACGAATCTGATTGGCTGACACATTCTTATGTTTCTCTTTGATTATGCTGTTTATTTGGAGACAATGCATCTTTGGATCTGTTTTATATCATTATTGATGGTTGTTTACAACTTATATTCAAGGAAAAACACTCATTGCCGATGACAAACACACGATGATCATAAATCATTGTATTGTATTAGCTGCCAATTATGCAGTTCTTTCATGGAACATATCAAGCATTTTATGTTTCATAACTGGTTGACTTGAACAAATCACATTCTATCATCGATAATTATAGTTTTATCCTAGCTTCCAGTGTTTGAATGTGAGTGACAATTACAGCCTAGAATGTTTCGTTTCGTAGATTCATCGGATTGATATCAATATTTAGTGTTATGGATATTCATGAGTTGTCACTATCAGTTACTGGGATCAAACCAAATAACATATCTTCGTTTGTCTTGGAAATGTCTATTCTGACATGACAAGCAGTAATAATTCCTTTCAGGAATCTACAAAACATATCTGTATCCAGATATGAAACCACATCAACAATACTGTCGGTGAAGTTATCTGTTCTACTACTTAATAGAGAATCTTATCGGCACAATTCTATACCTTCTACGAATGTCAGTGTAGGAAAACACATCTAGTGAACAAACAACTTGCTAAAACTACCTTAAGCATTCAGAATTCGGTGCTTCCTTTTCAAATCCTTTCTCTTCTCCCTTTCACTTAACAAATACTCCACACTCCGAATATGACTTGTTAACACCACATCAGAAACTCCCATAATCTTTCCAATCCGTTTCACCTGTAGTTTCCGTTCCGTTGATAATGCCTTCCAATCATAGGTCTATTTATCGTCAATTCCATTCATATCTACTTGCTCACCCCAAAATATCCCATATGAAGAATCACCTTCGCTTTCAGCAAAATGACTTTCCCAATGAGGATCAACAAATGTTCCCTTTCTATCAAACTCAATCAATAATAAGTACAGAGGATTCTGGCGCAATTCCTTCTTTTCGATCTTTCAATATTTGTTCAAATCGTCTATGTCAAACTCTTTCTCTCTAATGCATACTCCAAAATAATTTGAAAAGAATCTGGTGGCACCGAATTCATCAAATGGGTTGATGGAGGAATGTGTATGGAATTCTCTAATCCAAAAAATGTAGCTTTGGAAGATCTGAACATAACAATTATTCGTTCATCCTGACCTGCTCTGCTGTTTATGCTCTGGTTCTATTTTCTTCACAATCCAGCAACATAGAACAAGAAGAGCGATGATGTAATTCACACTCTGCTCACAAAGACGGCTTAGAGATACATTCTACATTTCATCCACTACAGAAGGCATACCTCCAAATCCAATCGATGTAGCTTCAGATCTTCAGTATTATCAGCATGAAAGATCAATACTGCTTCTCTGGTCACGCGATTTATATCCAATACTTCCAATTCCTCACTATCAAGGATGTTCTTCGCTAAATGAGCTCTATGCTATCACTAAGATATTTTAATTATACGCCTCAGGGGCAATCTCGAGAATCGAGGCAAGTCGATGAATCACTGGAATCACAGGTATCGTCGAATACATAACATTAATTTCCTTACAGATGGACCATGCTTCTGATTCAATTCGATCCTATTTCACAGTCCAATACCATATCTACAGATCCAGGAATGATTCCTCTTGTAAACCAAAACAAGACTGGATTCACGTATTCTCTGTTTATAAACGATACTTGTAATTTGTACTTATCTTCAGATGATAAGAATGACACGATATTAACATACGGAATTATTCCATCACAAATTGCTCTACATCACAAATTAACCCAATTTCAATACAATTCAAAATCGCGTGCCACCCAATCGAGACGAAGAATCCGAGCCGCTGCATACAAGATCCCAATTAAAGAAACTAATTGTAGCTGATAACCAGTGTAGGAAAACACCTTCTCCCTTCCGTAAATGACCTTTTCCTCATCATCCCAGTACAAGACATGATCATCTTCCAAAGGAAGAAGTGGATCTTCAGGTGTAGACCCTTTTCGTCTCCTCTGGGACTTCTTTTGTGATTTAGCCAACAATTCCTCCGTTTGGGATCGGATTCTTGGAAGAAATCCCTTCAAAAACATGGGTATTTCCATTCCGCTAAAGACATCTGTTTGTGAAAGCTGCGACGAAGGAATGATGTCAGGAATACTTATTTCCGGTTGCTTCTGTCGTTTTGGTGTTGGAGGTTCTGATGGAGCCGGCTTACGAAGGGTATATGGGTAAATGTGAGTGAAAGTAGACAGATATGGCTTTGTTGATAGAATTAACTTTAGCCAAATTTGTTTACATAGGAAGTTGTACTCTCCTGGACACGAAACATACGGTAATACAGCATTGACCTGATCAATGAAGAAATCAACAAATCCAGACTTGGACCATTAATAACTTCTGGACAATATAAAGAAGATGCTGTAGTGACAAGAAGGCAGTTTTCTTCCGTCTCCGCTTCTTCTGTTTTCCCTTTCCATCCTACATATTTACACTTAATGTCTGAAACAACGTCCCGACGCACAGATATACCAAATCGGTTCTTATGAATCGCTGTATAGTCTTCTTCTACTTGTGTTTGATGGCTTTGCTAGTAGAATCAAAATGGATAATTGTTAGTACTTCTGAAACAGTTCCACATTGTTCGCAAACAAGTTGTCCATTCTCATTTTCAAAGAATGACATTCCGTGACACGTTCGACATGTTACTCCTGCTTGAGAGAAGCTCTCCATGTCAAGAACAATGTGATTAGCAATAGCTGTTAAGACCTATCTATTGACTCGTTCACATCTGATTTGTTTTCAAATGATCTATCTTTTCATTTGTTTGATTCAGTTGATCCGATTGGAACAAATAGAAAACGGCGATTCGGATAATACATCATCTCTTCGTAATGACCCTTTTAGGGTAGGAACCAATCATCTCCTCAACTCTAGTACTACAGAAGAGAAGCCATTCTGTCTTTCAAGTTCATGTACAGATTCTTCGTTCTTTACATTCTAGGTAATGAAAAGTTTGTCTCCATACTCTACACCGATGTGAAAAACCCATTTTCGCATTTGATTCCATCCACAGGAGAGGGTCTCTTTTCTTATTTCTTAAGCAAGTTGATGGGGTATCTGATTGTTGTTGGATCGGCTGTGATGAAATTCCCTCAAATTCTTAACATTCTAAAGAGTCGGAGTGTCGTTGGACTGAATGTGTATTCCTTCTATTTTGAGTGCGCTGAGAACCTTCCTATCATTATTTATCATTCTATCTATGTAAGTTGTTTCTCATGTCACTGATTCTAAGCACTATCCATTCAGTACCTATGGAGAATGCATTTTAATTCTTGTTCAAGATATTATTCTCGTTTTGCTCACACATCTGTTCTTGTTGTAAATATCTTTTGATATCCTAGATATACGAAGGATCCTTCTGTCACTGCAAAGATGATGTATCGGAACTTCTCGCTTTTGATTCTCTGTGCGGTGTGTCTTTGTTTCATTCCTCAATCTGTACCATCTCTTTTTCTCCTTTATGACTAGTTTCAAGTCGCTATCCCTATTATTAGTACTTGTTTTGGATTATCTGCTCGTTTACCTCAAATATGGACTAATTTTAGGCAAGGGCACACTGGTCAACTGTCTTTGCTTTCATGGTCATTCTCTTTAGTAGGATCTTCAATTCGCATCTTTACCACCCTTATGGAAGTTCCTGATAAGTTGATTCTTGCTATGTATATTACCTATTTCCTCTGCAATTTAACCCTGGTTCTTCAGATTATCGTCTACTGGAAGAAAACAAATGCACTATTAAGGAAGTTTTTTGTTTGTTTATACAGAATTGTTACATTTCCACACGGCTGATTTGCATATTGGACACTGGGCTTTGTAGTTGATGATCCATGGATCAATACACTTTGCATGAAACACTACTGATCAGTATCCATTCTCTTCAATACCATGATTACAGGATAGTTTGCGCAAGTTATCTTTATTCGAAAACACAGTCATACAAATGGCACACTCCTCATCCATTGGAGAGGGAATCGAATATGAAGGAAATAGAACTTCTACCTGTTCACTATTCTGTTACGAATGCTGTGATGCATACAGAGATAATGGATGAAGCATTGATTGTTCAATAGTTTGTTCACGAGAGTACTTGTCAAAAGAATATGACAACATAAATAGAAATAGTACAAAGAGGACACAAGCAGACACACATACACCGAGAGCTTCTCCTGAAAAGCAAATTGATTTGATGATTGGTACAGGTGAAGATCCCTGGATTATTACTTCTTCTTCATGCGTACGATGATTTCATAGACTATAGATACTGTATGTGAAGGGATTTGAATCGTTGATCGATTCTGGAGACATGATGTGACTAGGGTAGTTGATTCGGGAAGCATAATTGCGTGACAGTGACGTCTTCGCAAGCAACTACAATTGATCTACATATTAATGGAGTCACAGCTCTTACTTCTTCGTTAGAGGTGAGAATCGGTAGACAACAGATCCTCAGATTTGGATTATACCGAATAATAGAAACGAAATTCGTGTTCTTTTGCGACTCCACACTACTACAGTTCTCATTGTAGAACATATTGACAACACCACGAATCTGTTCATGAAAACGAAGATGGTTCTTACACTTCGGAGTTGGTCTAGAGATGTGTTCTCGATGGTCACTTCCGTATTGATATACTGTGACTAGATCACAAGAGCGAATAATCCATACCCGATTATAGAATACCACTAGATTTGTTAGCGTTAGATAGATAATAAGATCTGCAATCATGGAAGAATACCTGGATCACAGACATTTCGTGTTTCTTCTTGGCACGCAATTCTCCTTGATTCTTCCTTCAGATTCAACTAATTTCTAAAAATTTGATCACAAAAAAACAAGTGTATCACAAACATCATTGATTCTATTCTTGCTTCACTTGTGGATTGTTCTGCAAAAGGAAATTTGCAAGAAACTCGACCGGGTTGTCTGGTCTATCCATAAACTTATATATCGTAGCTATTACCTTTCTTTGGCAGTCTCAGCCAACCCAAGCAAAAGAAGTGGTACTACAGTTTTATCAAGATAGGCTCGAAGAGGAAGTGACTTCAAGTCTTCGCCTTGAGGTTCTGTATTTGATTCTTCTGGTTGTGATTGAGGTGTCACCTACAAGTGACCATGTTACATTTAACCATACTTGGGCGGGTTCGCTTGAAACAGGGGTATCTATGCATCAAGAATAATTTCAGTACTTACCTTGGGTTGGCTTACTCATTTAGTGTGATCTCCTCTTTAAAACAAATCCCGCGGTTATTTATACAAACACAAATCAAACGCAATAGGCTAAACCAATCTTAAAGAATATCATTACCTTCAAACATCATTCGAGCATATTCAATTGTGCCCAGAATAACAATCCGTCCTCTAGCTTCAGGATCAACAATCTTACAGGAATTTCTGCTAACATCTAGAGAATACTTTTTACAGGTTTCTAACGCGATTGAGCGGTAATTCTTGTAATTCGTTGTGGAACCCGTTAAGACAATGTAATCTGGATTAAACAGATTGACACAGTAGGCTAGACACCAACCACAATAATATGCAGCAGTATTTACAATAGAGGTCACTTGTTCATCTCCTTCCTCTAATTTTGCAATTATTTCATCTGGATCCAAACCAGTAGTTTCAACGATTGCCTTTCCAGTAATCACTTGATCATAGGTTGTCACTGTTCCATCCTCTAATCGAAGAGGGCAGAATCCCCACTCTCCCACGTATCCGTTTGCACCGTAAAGAAAGTGACCATTGAGCACAACAGACATTCCAATTCCAGTTCCAATGACGATCACACAAATCGAAGATCCCTTTGGATATATGGGTATTTGGGAATACATTGCTGCTCGAATGTCATTAATCATGTAGGCACGATACTGAGGTGTGGATATCATGTCCTCAGATAGTCCTTCAAGATTCCGACGATCCGAAGCATAAAACAGAACTCCATCCTTCACAAGTCCTGGAACACAAATTCCTACTGCATCTGGAACAAAATCCAAACTCTGGATGAATTCGTGGATTTGATGTGCCATTAACGAAGGCGTCGTCTCATCCCCCGTTGGTACAGTTTTCTCGACAACCTTTTCTCCAACGTTCGAAAACATCATCATCTTCGTTCCTCCAATATCAACTCCGATAACTTTACTCATGTTTTGAGGGATCACAGTTCTAGATACTCTCTGTTACAAACAATTGAAAAGAACAATATGGTACATAAACAGAATTCTTAGGTCTGAAACCGAGCAATTACCTATTTGTCAGGGAAACATAGCTATTCTCACTTCCTTAGCGGCAACTACATCTAAGAACGATAATCTATACTCGGAATTTCCGATTTCGCTCCGAATTAGATCACACAGTTCCTGTTGATGAGCAAGTGAGAGAGAGAGTCGTCGATATCCATGAATGAATATAACAAGATTCTCTGGATTATCTTGAAGGATTTTAAGCAGTAGTGCAGAGAGACATCCTGGTGCTTCAGAAACATGAAGCGAATCCAACCGTTGTAGAACCACAAAGAGAAGAGAAAGAACTGATGTGGTTGGAAGCAGTAAAAGGGCGTTTTGATTAAGTTCCACAGCATTAACAAACATGTCGAGTTGCGTCTGAGGGAAATAAGGAACCCATGTAGCAAAAGCAACCAGTCCCTTTAAAGCCACTCTGGTTTCACGAGATACAACAAATACAAAACTCATGATTACATGATCCATGACTTCACTCGATAACTCCTTCAACATGTATTCAGGAATCCCCTCAAGCATTTGGATGATTCCCAACTGTTCTCGGGTTGTGCATAGAGGAAGAATCGAAACTCCCTCCATAAGTATTCCCTCCATTTGAGGTGAAAATGAAGCAAGAGGTAAATATTTCATTATAGCTCGTAGTGATGCATTTAGAAGCTCAGAAGGACTCTTCTGTACCTTGCATTGCTGCATGGCCGATTTGGTCAACCAGAGTATCTTATCCCAAATAGATGGAGCTAAGATGCTGGCAACAGAGTCATTGACAGAAGATATCGAATTCAGAGTGAGAATGGTGACTTGAGGGATTGGATTCTGGAGGTATGAACACACCGTAGAGATCATGAAAGAGATAAATCCTGAAGTGAGAAATCCCTGAAGAAGAATGCTTTTGATGATAGAATTGGACGTATCTTCCTTCATCCTAAATGTGTCATATAAAGACTCAAATAATGATATTCCCAAAATATCTCCATAATTTATCATGATTTTCACACATAACATTGCAAGTTGTTTTTGGATATCTTGTTGAGTCTGTGGATGGAACATCATGTCACCTAGTTGTGTCCAAGGGATAGATGATAGCGAAGGAATTATCCATTGATAACGTTGATTCTTTCTGTTAAGGGAATACATCTGTGTAAGTGAAATACTGATCTCCTTCACCAAACGTTGCTCTAGGATGAAAAAACACCAGGGCGAATACCTTTAGGATGAAGAATCATCGAGAACAATAAGGAAGAAAGGGATTGAGCGAGATCTGTGAATGATGGATCCAAATCAGCTGGAAGTGACTTAAAACAACTCTGAATTGTCTAAATATAATTAAAAATAGGGAATCATACTCGGATCACCTCAATAGAGTGAGTGAATTGATCATAAGAAAGTGGTTGTTTGATCTGACTCAATGTACTGAATGACCAGAGTATATAGCTGTATAGAACCGTTTGCAAATTAGGAGAAGTATAGGATTTGAGAATCACACGAATTGTTGATAAGGCTTCGTTAGCCACCGAAAGGGGTCGCTGACGCACTGTAATCCAATCCATTATGAGTCGAAAATCTGAGATGTTCTCAATCGTAAAAGAAGAATTGGAATGACAGACACGGATCAACTGAAGTACATTGGTAACATATCTTGGATCATCCGGGAGTGTAGGTAAGAGCTGAAGAGCATTATGAAGACATCGTGCTGGAAAGGCAGATTCAATAATATATGGAATTGGGTGTTGCATCAAATAGGCAAGCAAATGAAGATGAAGGGTTTGCAGAGGGATGGAAGATTTGACATTGAATAGAGTCAGTAACTGAGACGCTGATTGAATTAAACACGTTTTCAGAGAGTTTGGACAATCCTTCTCTGCCAAATAAGGAAAGAAAAGAGTGGATTGAAATACAGATCGGTAGCAGAAGAATAAGGACTGCTTCGAACTTTCTGTAAGAGAATGACTGAACTTTGGCAATAGTACATCTCCAAGAATAAACTCTATATCCTTCTCATTGAGTCTCTTCCCTTCAATATCAGTCCAATAACTCAACAATCGTCCATAGAAAAAGAACTGACTATCAACGACGACTTCTTTCTTGATACTCCGAACAAGAGATGCTGGGAAACAACTCTATCGTTCATTCTCTTCTTTAATACTACTTTCTGTTTCGCAATACATGAAATAAACGATTCGAGCAAATGAAGATCGTCCTCACTTGACAATGCATACAACACTTTCAAGATGTCTCGAAGAAATAAGACATATTTCTGTACATCAGTTGTTATACCAATTTAATCTACTTCCTCTTCAGTGTGATTTGGCCACCGAATCGTTTGAATGATGAATCGGATCCTTTCTTCATCCTTTTTCGTACATGTAGAACAATGAGAAGCTATTAGATGTACTTCTTGCGCACAATCTTCCCATCTCTGACTTGGACCCTTTTCTTCTCCATAAAAAGGCCTCCTAAAGACAATTCGCCGTTGCATGGATAATTCCAAACAAACACGACACCAAATCGTCCACTAACAGTTATTCTGGCGCTTTTCGAGGAGGTAAGACTCCATATCTTTCTTCTGTCTTCTCTCGAATACTTTCATCTAGCTATGATACTCCTCATCTACTCATACAACACAAACTCTGTCTCTTCACAAGACGTAATAAATCTTCCACACGTTGTGATAACTCAAGTTCACCTGCCTTTGTCAATCGATTATCATACTGAGACAAGATCGTTACTAATTCCAAATGTTGCCCCAAATACAATGATATACCCTCTACTTATCAACTATTCCATTCACTCATACTGTATTTCATTAGAATGGTCATTCCGTCTGTAATCAGAGACAAACATGTTACATTAGCCTCCGCTTTCAATCCAAGCGATATCACATCTAAGATACGTCTTTCAAGAAGTAACCGGATGCATTCATCACTATGAGCATATGAGCGGAGAATGGATAAACACTGATCAGTATGAAGACCAGTACACATTCCTTGGGTGAAGATGCACAACACAATACTAGCACCCTCTCTATCTAAAATTGGGCATATTTGTGACATCTCTTGGTATTCCCTATAATGAGTAGAAAACAGTTCAACACATCCAGGCTGTTGATAGTCCTTAAATAACAGTCTCCAGAAGCATTGAACGAGAACTTGAAGTGATGCCGAAATCTTGGATGCCACTAAAATGAAGAAAATGAATCATTCCAACCCGTTAATGTAGTACAGAGAATAGCAAAATACCAATCAAAGTGAGGAGCATGAAGAGGGAGATTCATCAGCCAGGACTCCAACATGTGCGAGAGAGTGTTCAAAACTCCCTGATGAGCGGTAGTCCATTTCACTATCCATCAATCCGTTCCCTTGAAACTACATGAAGAGAGAACAGAAACATACATTTCAGCTGCCTTCTCTAACTGGTCTTCTGTTGAGGTTATCACAAACTGAAGTGAAATAATAGCCATATTTCGCATCAATTTGTCATTTGTAACTCCATCTAGAAATCAGCGAATTCCCGCGGTTCTCACCTAAAAGAAGCGAATCTACAATACACCGGATTTCGACACGAACACGATCTGAAGACATGAATTTCTCCAGATTCTCCTGAAGTGATGATAATCCGCTCAATTTGATGAGTTCTTCCTTCTCCTCCTGTAATTGAAACAATACGTTCAACCCGCGTAATTTCATTACAAAAGCCTTCTCATCCTTCACATCTTCGTTTTCATATGCAATATACTGTTTCATGAATGTCGATCTGTCATCAATCAGGGTGTCTCGACCCATATATCTCTGAATGAACTCGAAGCGAGCCAACGTCACTACATCCAGGCTCTTCATATCCGATGGAATTAGTTGCTGGTAGAGATTCTCCAGATTCTCAGAAATCTCCATATCTATAAATAATGGAATGACAATAATTAGGACTATTTCTACACACCTCATAAAGAATGCCAGATAATTCCTGGTTCATTTCCTCGCTGGATCCGATATATCTCTCAATAATGTCCTGAACTTCTGTGCAATCAACAAGACAAATCACATTTCTGGCACATGCACTCCTCACGATATGGACTAATGGAAGAGCATATGGACAGTCAGATTTCCTTAGTTCAGAGCGCACGAATGACTCGAAAGCAGAATCAGTACAATCAATCTTCGCAATTGAATCATCAAAGATCCGGCCAATAACTGTCAACAGATTCATCACAATACAAGGATTCGATGCGAACGAACAAACGAGAGACTGACACGAATGAAGCAACAAGATCAACTGATTAAGAGAATCTATCTGTTCCGATGCTGAGCACAGTTCCTTCGAGAGTGCTACAGCAGATTCTTCACTTGCTTCATTCATTGCTTGAATGAGAACTTGAATCCTCTCATTCTGCAAATTAGATGAAATTCCCGCGGGATTCGCTTGATTATCAGATTGACTAAGAAGAAGTGAACTAAGCTGTTGTGAAGACTCAAATACAAATGGAAAGGAAGAATAGCATGATTGAAGTGATTGTAGAAGAGAAGGTAAGGATGAATTATGAATGATGAGATGATGAGTGAATGGGTTATCGATCATTCTATTGAGGAAATGCATTGATGATATGATAATCTCTGTTTGACTAAAGAATTCTCTCATAATAGCAATAATCAACTTCAACCATTCTTCTGTCATCATCGTCATTCGAGTTAACTCACATTGACTCATTATCTTCTCACATGTTTGAAGTCCTTTCACAACCATACTCACATTATGAGTCTTGATTAGTTCTCTCAAACCCTTCTTCACTCTCTCCATAAGTCCTGAGGCTGCCATATCATAATCACTCTCCTGAGAGCAACAACGAGTAATGAGATCCAATACCACATCTAGGAGATCAGTATCAGCATCATATCCAGTTAACAACTGATCTAAACACAGTAATACATGACAGTGAACAACTCCTCCTATAGATTGGGGAGTTTCATTGAGAAGGCGTTTCATCATATGACAGAGTCGAATCACTAACGACTTGTCCTCCATAGGATGAGGTTCATTGAGCAGACATAACAAGGGTTTCAGAAGAATCCTTGTTGTGTGACGAGTGATATCATAATCATCAAGAAGATATACCACGATATGAACACATAGTCCTTGAATAGGTGAGTTGCCATTGGTATGAATGAGACCCAGAAGGCGAGGAACAAGTTGAGCCTGCTTGAAGCTTTCAATAGCCGAAGAAGAGTTTAAGAGTCGAACAAAGAGAGAGAGAATGTTCCCTACGATAGAAGGATTTGTGTTGGATGTGAGGAATTGTGAGAAGTGATCAATTCGAACCTCAATCTGAGAACAGAATTCATCTAAGCAATGATCTAATTAACCCATTATCACCTGTTACACACCATTGCTTCAACAGCAATGTAGCTCGTTGAACACACTCTTCACAATGCTTCCTTCGTTCTGTTACCTTGCACAGGACAACAATCATCGCCAACTTCACTTGTCCTGCATTCCACTGATCATTTTCCATACACAGAATCAGTAATCTCAATGCCTGATGAAGCAAGGAGTCGTATTCATCCTTACACTTCACTCGTAACAAACTAGCAAGCCCACCTATACCATTCATACTCTCAAATGCCTGATTGAATGTAGAATGGTTCTGAACAGCAGCTTCCAGACAACATTCCAATGCTTCACCGACAACTGAATCCACTTCACTTGACAATTGTTGGATGCAGGCTTCAAATAGAGCTGTTTCTGAATCTTCAGCATGAGGGCGAAGAATTCCTGGATAGCTCAGAGGACTATGGAGTGCTTCTAAGATGGACTGAGCGAGATTACGACATTGGATTGAATGTGTTGCATAGTGAGTGATTTGAAGGTACATGGTGAGATCCTGAAGACAAGGTTGGATCAGAGCATCATATGCAGCTACAAATGAAGAGAGAGACATAGAGAGATACGTGTTATAACAAGGGTTTTTAGAATACGAAGAGTGTCTGTTATAATAGCGAGAGAATAAGTGCAAGATGTGAGTAGCCTCAATAGATCCGTAATGAAGTGTGATGAGAAGACTACTGGCTCTGAAGCATCTGAGCATGAAGAGAACAGAACAATGTTACTTTGAATCAGAACAGCAAGCATTTGAATGATATTGGTTTGAACGGATAAAACAGAGGTACCGTGAAGAATTGATGAGAGACGCTTGGGAAGTGAAGAAGCAGCTAGAGAAGCCAGTTGATTAGGTCCAAGTACTAGTGAATGATCATATCTATCAGAACCCTACCACGTACGATTAGAGTGTTCAGACAAGCAGTGGTGGAGGAGAGAGCAATGTCAGACGTTGGATGATAGAACAACCAGATAACCTGACCAAAGAGTGAGACTTGTATGATCTGATTCACTGTCTGTTTGCGTGTTATCGAGATATCACAGAGAGAGAGGTCTAAATGTGAATGACTAAGTAGAATTGAACCTGTAGGTGGAGATGATCGAGGAAGAGACTGTGACAGAAGAGTATTGATATATTGAGTGATAGAAGAATTAGCAGCAAAGTGTGTTCTCCACTGTGTGAGTCGATGCTTGGCTAACTTACTATGAAGATATTTGTAAATGTCAGCTGATGATGAGAAACGATCAGAAAACAAACCATTATCAGAAAGGAGAAGGAACAGAAAGAGAATACGAGAAACTAGAAGTTCATCTTCATTAACAGGTTTCTCGAGATTGAGTAGGCGAGTAATGTCACTATCACTGTAGTCTGAAGATGAAGGTGCTGATTCGTTAGTAAGTTATTATACAGACGAATAACATAACATACACCATGGGCACTCTTATAGTCATCATCATGTTCATAGTCATCACACACCATTCTCACACTCACCACACACCACATCATTCTCATAGTTATCACCTCATTCATTCACACACTCACACACCTTTCTCATTCACACCCTCATCATACACTCTCACTTACGATAATTAGTGGCCAATTTAATCATACACTCCACAGATCGTATCATAAGCTTTCCTTCCTTTCCAAATACGGATTGACATGTCTGTAATGCATACATCACATTCAATACATAGAGATAAGCACAACCGTCTTGAGTTGTTAACAACTCATCCAAGATCATCAGAATCAATCCAATTAACATCTTGCTTGAACTGAAATTATTCGTGAGTTCAATCAAAACTGGACATATACCGCTTGCAATGACTAAATTTCGGTATATTTCTACAATTCAACAAGTCCACATGATTCTACTCTGAGATGAAAAAGCCAAGAATGCACGCAAAATCGCTTCTATCTTCTTCACTTCTTCATTCTTGGCAACTTGAAGTATATTACTGAGTGAACACAAGATGTCGGAAGTGAAGAAAAGTTGTGGTGAAACATTCTTTAGAACCATGGTTGCAATATAACTAGATAATTCTTCAATCACATATTCAATTTTGTTCTCTTGTAAGATTGTAGAAAGGAGGGAAATATGAACGGGCGTTACAATCTTCTTACAACTGGCTGAATCTATTGAATTATCAAACAATATAAGATTAATACTGCTTGAAATTAATACCTGAAGATATGGGAAGAGTGAACTCAATAATGCATCTTTAGCATAGGTTGACAAAATAAACGAAATGAGAGAAATATAATGATCAGATGTTGCTATATCAACTTCTTCAGATGTAACTAGATAAAAAACCAATTGCATGATCATACAAGTAGATTCCGACAAATGACGAAGCATCGCAACACAACCCTTTACAACCTCAGAATCTGATTGGTACTGTGATAAGACAGTCTCCATATCTTTCAAAATGGTACTCAAAGATTTGATACGAATACCTACTAATGAAGTGAGTGTAAAATTGAATACCCATCACAACAACTCGATACCAGTTTAATACAAAGGCGATTAACTCTGAAGTTGAATTACGCTTACAGAGAAATAGAATATAGTGATGAACATATTTCAATAAGTAGGAAGAATAGGTTGCAACTATAATAAGAACGATTACAAAGAGCTACGAGGAAATCCCGTTCGAGCAATGTTCGTAGCTGTCATAAGCTGATTATCGTCCAATTTCTCCGTCTCCATCCATTCGAAACACCCTTTAATATCTTTCTTACTGACAAACTCCATTACTTGACTGCAACCCTTTTTGGATGCTACAAATAAAATTCTATCATTACGACAACAGGAAGAAGCAGAAGATGAAGAAGGAGAGCGTGGCTGTATACGCAACGGAACTTCTCTCGAAAAAGACTTAAATTGCTCCGTATTTGATGCAAGTTTCATCCGATCTTCCTAACCATCAAGTATTCCACACATTACCTACATGAACATTCAGAGCAAAAGTAATCTCTCCATCATTCACAAAGGAGGAGATACATTCATTTTCATCCACAATCTTTCCATTCAAAACGATATCGAAGCACTCTGCTGGATTGGTCACATTTTGCTACAATATTAGCATGAAAATAGTACCGAAGCCTACGTAATTGGAGCGAGCAATATCTAACTTCACATGCCGTACAATGGCTGTAGGTCTCATCATACATTCTGAAATGCTCTTATTGGAGCTATCAACCACATGAATCTTAACACGAGGAAGTTCATCACCTATTCCAAATGAACCTGAGAATCACACCAAAATAACCATCTCTTACCGAATTCAGACCCATCAGGTCTGGTTGGAGATAGATCCATTCTACTTTCTGCTATATCGACAGTAATTAAAGGGTTCTTAGTTGGAAACGGTAAAATGAAACTCCCACAAGTATGAAACAAACAGTATCACAATTCCACTACTCTGTATTTCAGGGCATCGCATCATACATATCTTCTGGTGACATATAACTGAAGCCAAGATGATCAAACTTCTCTGATGTCGGGATCTGAGAGATATGAAGATTCGCAAACCTATCGCTCCCGATATCATACGGCCGGATATTCCATATAGATAAAGCCTTTCCTACCTCCAGATCGGCAACGCCACTGATCCATGGCATGAAATACGATGTCAGAGTAATGATCGGAGCTAAGTTTGCTGAGATCACAAAACCACTTCCCGAACACCATGGCCAGCGAACAGAATCGTCTACCAACTCTGAAGGAATGAAATAGGGGCTGTTTTTGTCACGAACATATTCCCACTTCTCATCGACACAACTACCAAAATAGAATGAACGGTTTGACTTTCCTGCAATTTCAAGGACTGTTGTGACCAGAGGCTTAAGATTGAGTGATGTATCATCCTTGACCTTTACAATATACTTGGTGGAGTAACAGTGAATAGACAGCCAACGGAATCCATGAAGAACAGTCTGAGTCGAGTTGATGGCGGAATCAAGATGATCGAACTGGAGGATATCCTTATGACGATAGTTCTCGTAGGCTACCTCACGATTCACAGCTTCAGAAGAACTCATTCCCATAGCAAAAACAAAAACAACACGATTTTGTACCATTGACTTAAAACTGCCCCAAGTGTGACGAATGGCGTAACGCTGTTGTACATTCTCTGGTTTCGATAAAATAAGGAAAGTAAAAGAAGTGGCAGCAGGACAAGACTTAGGGACCGTAATTGTGCTGAAGGTATTACCGTAATTGAGTGATGGATAGACCGACTCTGGAACTTGCTTAAATGAAAAAGGATTAGATAAGTAACTATAAAGAGTTTGTTCGACCTGATTATAACCACTAATATGAAGTTTTTGAGGGAGATCGTATTTAAAATGAACGGTTAGATAGGTTCGTTTGTATGCTAATTATGACTTAAAGAAAGGAATTTTACCTGTCGCATCAAGTTTCTTAGCAGAAACCAACTTCGACCAGATACCATTCTTGATATTAAAGGGAACAGGGCTTAATTTAATACTGTCTGTTGGGCGAGTCACAGCAGAATCAAAGGAACGATCCAAAAACTCCTTTTCGCGCTGTGACAAATGTGAACCGTAAGGAATTGAACGATATACAACACCTCTCGAAGAGTGAACAATAGGCTGATCAGACGGAGACAAAAACAGGTCTGCAATCATACTACTCAATTTTGGCTTAACTATAATAGGAGTTTGTGGCTCTATCTGTTCCGCAGCTACAGGAGATTCAGGAGCTTTCGGAATTGTCTGAGACGAAAATTGCGGAGATTTGCGAGGTGAGTCGTCCACAATATACTTTGCAGGAGTATTCATACGGCTGACCAACTCAATATGTGCCTTCTTAACATCATACGGCTGAGACTTCCATTTCGTTACCACATATGATGGAACGATACGGACATCCTTCTTTTTAACTATGACTTATAGAAACAAAACGATTGAACAATAAAGAGAGGGATCAAGAAGGTAGGAGAGCGGGTAGACCCTATTTAGCTTCACAAAGACAACAAAATTGATTGTCAACTCGACGAGAACTAGGATGACCAGTTTCCAGTTTTTCATTCCCCCAATTAATAGAATACTCTGACCTAAGGTAGACGGGAGACACGGGAATCCCATATAACTATCGAGAATAGAGATTATTCTGTAAACACAATTGGATTGGAGTACTCGAACTATGTCAATCCGCTCAGAAGAGGTCAACTACCTGGTCTATCGCTACTTGCAGGAATCAGGTTGCTATCTAGGTTTCCCTTTTCATCTATAGGATTCCAACATACTGCCTTTGCCTTTGCCTATGAGAGTATGATCGCAGATACCAAGGTATATGATGAATATTTGCCTCCTGGCACATTGGTTTCATATCTACAGAAGGCACTCCAGTACATCGAATTAGAAACACACGTTCGTGAAGTATGTTTTGTATTTTCGTATTACGTGTAGGATGGAACCGAAGTTGAATGTAATGCTCCGTTCTCGTTGGTTTATCCCCATAAATGCTCTTCACATCGAAAAGATCAACGTTTTCATTTTCTCTTGATTTAAACTTAGAAACGAGTCAGCTGGGAGAAACGGAAAAGGAGTCGATCGAAATAGCTCCTGCTAAAGTGCAAGTACTTGAAGGCCACACGAAAGAGGTTGCAGTGACCATTCTTGCTTAGTCATAGGTTTATTCATGTAGATGGTGTCCTACTTCAGATCTTCTAGCAACAGGGTAAAGAAAATTAATCGATATTCATTCTAGTTCTGGTGATTCAACAATTCGTCTCTGGGAGGATTCCAAGGAAGAGAGTGATGTTAATGAGATCAAAGCTGGTTCTATTCTGAGTCATTCGATTCTTCCAACCGAACAGAACGATATTACCTGTGTCGACTGGAGTGTAGGACTTCATTGTTTCTTTGATTCTAGTCGGATGGTCAACAAATTGTTTCGGCTTCCTACAATGGTGAGGTTAACTTGTGGTCATCTTCGGGTTGTCAACTTGCATCCATAGCAAAATATGATCGTCCTGTCTTCAACGTGTCATTCTCACCGGATGCAAAACATGTGTTAGTCACAGGAGCCCTTCCTTCGTTTCATATCCTCGATATCACGCAGTCTTCAAATATCAAAGATATTCTGGATATTGTATCAGCAAATGAATTAGAACGAAAAGAAGGAGGTACTAATGAATTAGCGATAAACAGTATGAAGTTTTCTTCTAATGACAGAAATAGCTATTATTTTGGATTCAATATGGAAAGATGAAAATGAATGTACTTTTGTCGATAATCTAAATCGAATCATCAATATCACACTTCATCCTTCTCAAGACCACGCAATTCAGATTCTAACAGGACACGAAAGCGAAATCTGTAGTATTGCTTGGAATCTGGATCGTTCTGTGCTTATATCAGCTGCAGAAGATGGTACAATCAAAGTGAGAATAGAATTCTGAGTTAAGGATAGTTATGGAATGATCAGCGTTCTCACTTTGTGAAAGAGTATCTCTCACATCAAGGTGAAGTGAATCAAGTCCTACCTTCCAATCGAGATGTATCACAATTCTATTCGTTATTATGAAATGCTAAAATCATCCTTAGATGTAGTAATGACAAAACAGTGAAGATTTTTGACATTTCTCATGGAACGGCGATTTGTAGTTGGAATCAGCATGAGTACATTAAACGATGAGAGAGTGATGGATAGTGCTCCTGTAACGCACCTTGCTCAGAATTGCGGAGATTCGAATCAATTGTTGGCAAGTTGTGGATTAGACAAAGTTATCTATTTTTATGATCTACGAGTAGGAAATGAAGAGAAGAATGAAAAATAGACGAGAAATGTGGTGAGACGTTATCAAGCAGTCAATCACATTTACGATATTGCATTCAATCGAACAGGAGAGAAATTAAGTATTGCTTCTGTTGACCCGCAAGTATATGTGTTAGATTTACGTATGTGAATGAGTTTGTTCTAAAACAAACAGTACAAAGAGAAAAGGATTCCAATTGAACCTGATACCCACGCACTTTATCTAAATGGAAGAAACGAGGTAGTATGGGGAATAACCAGCGAATTGAGAAATCATCTCGTTCACCAAAGTAATCTCGAAATCCACTCCGATGACTCCTGTAATCTCTTCCTTTCAGCCGATCAATGCCGGTAGTATTATCCTCGATCGTACTCCTTATATCTGAAAGCATTGAACCTGTAAATCCAAGGAACAAACAAGCCAGACTCATTGTCAACATAGTTAATATCACAACTAGAGATAAAGAAGAAAGAAGAATCCAACTTCGCGAATCTTCAGTCTCTGCATGTTTATATGTATAGTACAATCTACAGATATCCATAATGAATGTGTAAACACAGAGAAGCAATGTATACACCAGAAAGAGGACGAAAAACTTCATGTTCCGATAACCAATACAATTGTTAATCCATGGACAATGATGGTCCATACGGACAATACACCGATTGCAGGAGCTACAATGATGAGCTCGAGGAGGTTTGTAGGCATTGCACTTGGCACAAAATAGTAGTTTATCGTCTTCGTCACAGTTTGGTAAGTACGTTGCATTGGATGGTACAGAACCAGGATCCGTGAAAGCACCTACAATTCACTGACAAGAACATGAGAAACAGCGAAAATGGGAAATTACAGCCATAGAATACAAAAACACTAAAAGAACGAAACAAAATCGCTTAAGAAACACTCCTGGAATGGCAACAGGAATAACACGGGCCTAAAGGTCAGTCGCAAAACTTAGGAGATACAGAAATGAAATAGAATGATAGGAAAAGAGTACATTCACCGACTTCAAAAGTTAGCAATCCACACAGATCAAGATTGCACCACACTTTTGAATACTCTTTTGTACCGAAAATCCTATTCAATCGAACCATTAGGAAGTCAATTGAAAGAAATGGGCAATTGGGTGCCATAAAAGGAGCCTAAAAGTATTGATTTCTCCGTCCCTGATATGTTTCAATCCACTCTAACCTCGCATATTCGGAGACAATCGTGTTCTATTCTAAATCGATGGTTTTCAAAGGGGTTATTTGGATTTACAGGAATCAAGATTCCTTATGATCTGATTTTGTTTGCTGAAGTAGTCGTAAATGATTCTATTCATATTAGATGCAAAAGAAGGATATTGATCAGATTCTGAAGGAACTCCCTTCTCTTCACCACAAGTAGGGTCTTGAAGGAAGTAATCAACAAGACATGAGCGAACTGTAAAGGTGGACAGTATTCTTAACAAACTTGATTATGTATGCATTCGAGATAACCTGTCATGCAGACTCTAAATCTACTTCAATTTTGTCAAGCTGCTTGTGATGATCCCAAGTTTGTCTCTTCTGCTACTCAAGCATACTCAATTCTCTTTGATGTGAATGTGAAGTTGAATCAAGATGAGAATTTGTATACCTATCTCAAAGAAACTCGATCGATGTCGGATTCGGAACCTGAAGATGATATTGTACTGGATAGTTTGATCGTAGTCGTTGGTTTCTGTCATTATGAAGAGTGAATATGAACATGATGGTATGGGAAAGAAGCGGGATCCACGTTGTGACCAGTTATCACATTCCATCAGTCAACTAAGTAATCAATTTCTCTATGTAGGTTCAAATGATTTTCTGATTCTGAGAATCTCCAAAACAACTCAAAGCGGTTTACTGTGAATGCAAAAGATTTGTTTTTTCTTCCTGATGAACTTCAACGATTCAAACAGATATCCTAGTGAATGATTCTTAATTCTCCTTTACAAATACCCTTTTCGAAACCAGTATTCGATTCCTCTCACTCAGTATGATACTACCAATGCATTATCAGCAGTGATCAACCCCAAAACACGCAAAGATCTGTTCTATTCGTATGTTAACGCAATTCCAGAAAACGCCACGATTCTGCAACAATTGATTGACCAACGAAACTGCTATGCTCAACTTTGTGGCAACTCCAACTTCATGCAGATGCAGATGAATAACACATTAATGACAAATCCCCGTGAAGTCCGCGATTTCTGTGAGAATGTCTTACATTCGTTCTATGACCATGAAAATGAATTATTGAAGGAAATCCAAATGGAAAAGGACAGTCATCTTGGATTTCATGAACCAGTTCATTATTGGGACTATTTCGTATACAAAGGATCCCTAAATGCACGCAAACAAACGATTTCTTATACAGTCATTTTCAAGCCTTCAGCTGATTCATAGGAGACGAATCGACTCTTTACTGTTCATGGTGTATTGACCGCGGGAATTTTCCCTCTTTTAGAATCCATGTTTCAAGTCCATTTAGAACGTGTAACGGAGGAAGAACAACTCTGGACTCATTCTACACAACAAATCTCCAAATATCGTGTTACTCATTCGATACAAGTAGTTCCATTTTATGGAATGTCAGAAATTAGGGGTATTTGGGTGATCTATATCTTGATTTGTATTCCCGTCCCTCGAAACAGATGGCTAGTGCAATGTATACGATTCGTGGTCGATGCGAAGATTTGCATGGAGCCATTCAACATCCAATTGTATCTTATATTTTAGAATAACTGAAATAGGGAGTTATTGTATCTCATATACCATTTGGAGGTTGTGATCAGAATTCCATTATCGAGATGAACATGGTACTTGTCTCCTGATAGTCTTCAATAGATTCCTACTCTGTATCATGAATTTGGACATGCAATGCAACTTCTTTTGACAGATACTAAATTCGTTCAGATTTCTGGCACTCGAGTTGCGGTTGGAAATGAGGCATTGCGTCAGAAATAGGCAGATTCAGTCGAATTGCCATCAACAATTTTCCAGCGATTTTGTGGAACTCCTGAAATACTGGCGGCAATCAATGCAGCATCTGTCTCGAGTTGTTCAGAAGCAGTAATTGGGAAAGAGAGTGTGTTTGAGAAGATCATCATGTATCAATCAGAGAGACAACAAAGTGAATACTTTGTATGAAACAAAGAGAGAATAATCAAATAGAATTCAGCATTGTATGCTCTGATTGATGAATACTGCTATGGATGTGAAGCAGGAACTGTAGTTACTGGAATAGGACTTTATTTGTAGATTCCAGTTTCCAAGGTTTTTTCAACACTGCAAAATGAATTCAGTCCTTTGAAAGTACCTCCAGATCTGGATTTATTGACTCAACATAGTTCGTTAGTGAGTTATGGAGGAATGATGTATACGTGAGTGAAGGAGATGAGAATGAAGGTCAGATACATTGTATCAGAGGCCTTAGCTTCAGCTGTCTGTGAGGTAGCGAAGAGGAAGAACGGATCATTGATTCATCCTGCATTTGGATATGAATTAGAAAAGGGAGTAGGTGTGAACAATGATTGAGAAGTAGTTACTAAGCAAAGGAGGAGGTGTATCACAACGAATAATCGTGGAAGAACTCCTTCAGAAGCCATTGAATGTATCTCAGATTAGTCGTTCCTTACAGAGTTAATACTTCTTGTTATTAACAAACATTGTTATTCACAACTGGTAAACAGATCCCGAACTAACTTAACCTTCTCTGGCTCCTTTGCAACCATCAGACTCGCCATAATACCAATATACTCATTTCTTTTTATACTACCTTCTCCTTCAAACAATTCATCAATGATAGATTCCTCCTCATCTGTATTCTCTTCAGAATGACGCAGAAGACATTTCACCTTCCTCATTGTATGAAGGATCATACGGAGATCTCTTAACTGTAACAACTGAGAAGGACGATTTAGCACCATTGACAAGAATGAATAGATGAACACGTTCTGATCAATGTAAATATTCTCATGGATTAATTTGGGAGATGGAAGAAGAGAAAGGAAACCTCCAAGTACACTCACAATCTATTGATTATCATGAACCACTATACAAACATGAACAGTCTGATTCTCATTCTTTTCAATATCAAACAGTTTTCGAGCAAACTGATTTGCCTGTGATGGAGAAGGAGTGATATGACAAACGTCAAACCACAACTTGGCAAAGTCCAAAACCCTGAGCCTTGTCATACATTCATCCTCACACAATGAGTCAACAAATCCTTTGATTGGATTCAAACTTGTCTCCTCTAACAACAGCCTATATAGGGCATTTGGAGTAGTGCTTACTCCAGTCAGTTTCAAATCCAATTCATCTGTCTTTAACGTACCCACAATCCCCTGAACCATCTGATAAAGGAGAGATATGACTTGGTCAAGAGAGATAGTTGGTTGGACAGGAAGGTGCTGGTTAATGAAAGCTTTTGGATCAAAAGGATGAGTCTGGAAGTGATTAAAATACGTCGGAATTGTGGCAGTGAGGAATTGAATGATCATTGGAATAAGTGATACAAAATCTTGAGTATTTATGGCATTCTCAGTGACTGAACATCCAATACATACACAGTTATGAAGACGTTCAATGAATGGATTTTGGATTGTCAACTGAATCACTGCTCGTAAATGTCTCGGATTTACTGCATTCTGTCTCGTCTTATCAAGAATAAGATACAAATCTTTCAGCATGTCCATATCTTGGGATCCCAGTGATTCAGCCAATGTCGTAAACTCTTCACTTGATATGCTTGAAGTGGTGACTCCCTGGAGAAGACTGTCCAATTCAGTCAAATTACAATGGAAGTGGGAGGAGTACTCATCGATACACTTCAACACAGCAGAATAATCCTCCTCTGAGTGCTTAACGAAATCATTCTCTGGCTGTATTGGAGAGATAGTCTCATCAGCATATTCCTGATTTGATCCTGGCGGAACAAGCTGATCAAGCACTGGATGCGACGCAGAGTGAAGTGGTGAGAGTGGGATTGATATCTCTGAATAGACAGTGGGTACCATCTCTGCAGTAAGGGAGGGCAAAGGAGACACAGTAGCTACAGCTTTGGCTTCAGGTACTAGAGGGCGAGCCATCTGGACTGTGGGTACATCATGAATACTGTCTTTTGAATTCGTAATTGGTACAGCTGATGAAAGAGATGGGGCCACAGGAACGTCTGGGATAGCTGTTTTGGGTGACATCAAAGGTGAGTGATATGCAGGGAGAGGTGTACTATGTCCATCTCCTGTATGAAGAGTCATCGTAGGAGGTTTAGCGAAGTTCTTAGCGTCACAAAGATCTGCATATGATAATGGACATGACGAGGGTCCAGAAACAGACTTCTCCTGAGTTAGACAAGGATTTGGAGGTTGAGGATACGACATCGAAGGCTGAGAAAAGGCTGTAGGAACTCCAGGCTTGTGAGAGGCAGAGGTGAAGTCTGTTGAAGCCTGATTCTTGATTCCGTAAGTACGGTTCATAGGAAGAGGTGTAGTGAGATCAGGATTACTCATTGTTTGAGAGGACTGAGTAGGAACTACTGGAATCGAATGTACCATAGTGAGAGGATCTGCTGGTACATTTGGAGCAGAAGAGAGAATAGGAGGAGGAATGATGGGAGCTGCAGTTGGAACAGATGCTGTGGGGATAGCAGAAGCTGTAGGCACTGCAGTAGGAATAGCAGGAGCAGACACAGTACCAGAAGCACCTTCAGACGTATTTGTAGGAGGTAGCAAAATACCAGATAAAGGAACCGCATTCTTGACACTCATTGTAGACATCTCTCGAACTGATGATCGAATTGGCAGATATGTTGCTGGATCTGCTGATAGTTTCCTTGCCAACATCTCGTCACGTTTATCCATCATTTCTATACGTTCAGTGATCGATAAGAGTTGATGATTATGCATGTAATTACTCATATCATCAAGAGTCACTTTTGAAGTGAAGATTGCACTCACTTCTTCAAATAGACTTTGTGTATGAAGTGCTGCTAACCGTTGTCGTGAAAGAGGACTCAGTGAACACTTAAACACCAGAGAGTGGATTCGATAGTAACGATCAAAGAATCCACACACCTCCTCAAAACTCAATTCTCCTTCTGCAGAAGTAGCGAAGAAGGTTTGAAGGAGTGATGAATCATAGCATACAATACCATAGTTTTTCAACAGAGATTCCACATTCATACCCTCAGTACAAGCGTCATTCTCTTTTTCAGCATCAAGCATAAACATGCTGAACAGTTGTAGTAGCATTGTCATGTTCTCTGGAGTATCATGGATAAGACATAATGAAGTATAAACATCCCCGCGGTATATACAACCATATGAATCCTTTTCAGCCACTTGTTGCCATTCACCAATCGAATCCAAAAATTGGGGGTATTTCTGACGTAGTATGGTAACTACCGCATTGTATGGTTTCTTGGGCACAGCAAGTGTCATGTTGATAATAGAAGAGCAAGGAAGGAAAAGAGCAGAGTGAAGAGTTAAGATGGCACGCAGATGAGAAGTGAGAATGGAAGCGTTAGGATCAATATCAAGTTCCTCAAGAAGAGAACTGATGAGTGGAATGAATGAAAATGTTGGGTTAGAGACAAAGGATGACCTAATGATAAGAGAAGGAATAATCATATTACTGAATATAAACAGTTGATTGGAACATCAAAGTCAGAATATGACTGATAACGGATAAGGAGAGAATCTTATCTTCTTTTTCATATACTTGAGAATAAGCTTGAATCCAAGTATCGATATCATCACATAATAGAATCATGATGAAGAGACACATGTCACGAACATCAATCTTCCTTTCAATCATCCCACTTATTCCTACAACCTGTACTTCCATCTCCTTCGGCTTCATACACAGCAACTCGAAGATGTCTGTGATTACCATCACACGCTGTTGATCATAAGCAGACTGAGGTTCCAAAGGGAAGAAACGATTCCAGAACTAGATGTGATAAGAGGAATTCCAAAAATACCTTCAAAAAATCATAGAGATTCATTAACTGATCTGAGACATCAGTAGTATGACGTGTTACAATTCCTACCACACTTTCTATTGATCGATTCTCCACTCCAAGATACTGTTGGAGTGTGTGAACTCGAGTGTAGTAGGGATTTGAGTGATTCATTACAATCAGATCGATTCGTAGGAGATTCTCTTGAAGGAGAGTTGTGATTATTGCTTTCATTATTGTAGGATCTGCTTGAGCCGTGGAATGAGTGATCAAATCTTGATATGAGAGAGTGCCTTGGATTCCCAATCGATTCATCAATGCTTCTGACTCCGGAGGTAGTGTGGGTGTGTGAGTACTGAGAATGGCTTGAAGTGTTTGATAGATTATCGAACAGTCACGTCCAATGCCTCCTGCTACAGAAGGGAAGAGAGATTTGAAGAGATGGACTTGCGTCTCAACGAAGAGGAACAGAACAGGGATAGAAAACTGTTGTGTTGCTTCTGTTAACGTCAGTAATCCCTTCCACAGATATTCAAATCCTTCTTCAAATGGGAGTTTCACCACTAGTAATTCCATAAGAATCAAGAATAACTCATCTCGACTGATTGTAGCTCCATGACCCCACGTAAGCAGACGGAAGAATGTAGTAAGATAGTCAACAGAAGGATGCATTGACACAGTATCGTACAGCCGTTCCATCACAAGAGAGTAATCAGAGAAGAATAAACGAGGTGACAGTGGAACTGTGAATGTGTTGATGATACACTCAAGAGAGAGTCGATCCATCAGCAGCTTGTTTGAGAGATGAGTTAGTGATATCTAGGTTATAACCACTTAACAGAAGTACATTGGCCATGCACCCAAGAGACCAATCAGGATTGAAGATCGAGTGAAGAAAGAGCGAACTAGAGACTAGAGTTGGTTCTGGAGATGTGGCCTCTTCAAAAGGAGTAAGACCTTGGAATGACTCATCATTACGACAGATACCGTGATTGAGGTCATGATAAACAAGGGAATTATCATTAGTAATAAACATGGACCAATGATTAAATGCTGGTTCTTGTCGTGTTTTCAATGATTCACAATTCATATGAAGTTCCTCACAAATTCGAGTACACGGATCAGAATCATTGTCCCCCATGACACCAATTTGACAGACCTTTGCTATATAGATGAAGATTTCTTCTTTGATTTCTGTATTCTCCAAAATACCCAGAATTTTAGTTATTTCGTTCATGATCTGTTCCACATTGACTGGGTTGTTGTGAAGAGTAATAGTTCCAGGGAACTGGAGAGAAAGAGAACTAGCTAACTTGAGGATACAGTCCACAAAACAATGAAGATCAGTAATTCTCAATGGTCTTCCATACGCTGTACAGAAACTGTGTACAACATCTTTCACTTCGAGATCTGGTGAACCAATCAGATAGATGGAGAGAAGAATGAAGAGAATATGAGAGATTGAAGGAGACTACACATCAAAACAGAGTGATTGAACTAACTTCTCCTAAGAGAGATATGACTCCTGAAGAGAGAAGTTTGAAGTAGGCATATTCATTGCTGGAGACATCAGGTTGGAGAAGAGACATTAGCAAGTTATTGATATCCAGAGTGGATAGTTGGAGATGTTGTTTCTCTACCGACACCAATTGAGATATTGCCTAGAAATTATGGAATGACAGAAAATGGACTTTGGAAAAATCAGCTTTATGATGATCCAGAGAGAAGAACCAGAGAGATAGGAGCAATCCTGCGTTACATTGAAATGATGCTGTGATAGGCTCTTCGTGAATTTGGGCAGGTGTATACTGTTCTCCATGATACAGAAGCCACTCAAAGACAGCTGAAAAGCGGATTGAATGATGATTTGAGAGACAGTAATCTTTGAAGAGAGCAGTAGCACACTCCTTGCCAACTTTCATGAATGTTGAACTAAGGATAAATCATCCGATAAAAACACACATGTCAAATAAATGACCTTTCTGATACACAACGACATTCATCCAGTAGAAGACTGTTAACATGGAAGCAAAACTGTCTAGTGAAATCTGATCGGTATTTTCTTCTGCATAGAGCGAAAATAACAAAGAAAGACGTTTACAACGATTCATTTGAAGAACAGAGGAGATTTTGTCCCATAGAGCTTGTCGAGAGATAAAACGAGAATTATCTTGGAAAATCGCATTGGTTAAACGACATACTACACGAACACTTGTACACTATATGTTACACTTATCAACAAATAGCAACATGAAGGATTGATGTGCATAAGGTCACAAAGTCAATGGGAAATATTGTCTCTCCAGCATGATAGATACTATACATGATCCCATCAGTCAAGAATAAACTCTAATAACGCCGAAAACGATTGATATGTCAATAATGGCACTTCATTCTTCATGAAAATGAAGGGTGCTACATCTCATTCCAGTTTAGTCACTTCTTACTCTCATTCACAACAATGATATCCGTCAAGGACCTCCTTACTAGTTCATCCAGATAGTGGGGAGAATCATCAAAGACACTCAGAGGAAGAATATCATCTTCAGATGATGTCTTTAATGCAACACTGTGGCAGTTCATATCTTTAAACAATTCATCGATCAAAGACTTCAAAGACACATTTGATTCCCTTCGCACGACTGGTAACGTTCGGGACACGTAATTGAATTGCAGGCGCAAAGTATGATCTTTCTGACTCATAGGATTTTCTTCTTTACATAGATTCGATCATGCGGTAGGGCAACCCAATTTGGTCAAGCCCAAACTGCCTAAACTGAGACCAAGATATCTGGAATTTTATATCAACAGAATCTGTTCATAGATCATTTGGTTCTTCCCATAGATTTGTTTGATCGTAATCTTGTTGCTGTCACAATTTGAGATAGATGATGTCCTGCACGGGAATTCACCTGTCCTAACCATTGCATAAGAGATAACACGAGTCTGCAAGATGGTCATTAACTTGCTTTGAGAATTCAAAGCCACTTTTCAATCAACTTGAACCATGGATGACCGTTATGACTACTTGTATAAGAGTAGGAAAGTGGATCTTGTTGAACTAAAATAGTTGTTCTCATTGGAGACTCTAATGTCGGTAAGACCAATATTTTGTCGAGATTTACGAAGGATGAGTTCAGCTTAGACTCAAAAGCGACTGTAGGAGTCGAATTCTCATCCAAGTGTGTAAAGATCAACAACAGTATTATCAAAGCGCAGATTTGGGATACAGGTATGTAGCGAGGAATATTTGCGAGTTATCTTATAGCTGGCCAAGAACGTTATCGATCTATAACAAGTGCGTAGGCATAACTGGAGTTTGTGATTGTAGGTATTATCGAGGTGCTGTTGGAGCACTAATGGTTTACGATATAACTTCAAGGTCATCCTTTGAGAATGTAGAAGGTTGGTTGTCCGAACTTCGACAGCACTCCGAGGGTGATATGGTTGTGATACTAGTAGTTTTTTGTGGCTTATAATTATCTGTAGATAGGAAACAAGTGCGATTTGGCTAATCAGCGTTGTATTTCAACCGAAGAAGCGATTGCTTATGCAGAAAAACATAATATGGCTTTCATTGAAACAAGTGCTTATGATAAGACTGGAATTGATGCCGCTTTCACGACGGTACTTAAGGGTATTCACTGGAAAGTAATTTGAACTCTAGAAATCTACGAGCTGACTTCGAGTAACTCTTTGGGAGCAACGGAGGGAGTATCGAATGCCATGCCACTTGAGAAGAAAACAATCAAGATCAGTCTTAATTCCAATTTCGAGGAGGAGGAGACCAGGAAGAAGTGTTGCTAATAAATATTGAGCTTTGTTTGTTTCAATAATAAGAGTGGGGCATTTCTAGGTCAGGTGAAGAATCCAGAGTTGTGAATCTAGCATCCAGGGGGTTCATTGACCTTTCTGTTTTCTTATATTTGGTATTCATAAAACTAAGTAGGTTTGGGAATGATGAATGGACTTGTGTTGAAGTCATTTGATACAGTTCTTTGGCGAATGGATGAGTAATCGTGATTGTAGATGAGAGCTAAGTGGGCTAAGAAGCGTATGCGACGTCTGAGACGCAAGAGAAGACAAATGAGAGCTCGTGCGAAATAAAGCCATTTGAACCTGTCTTTGCCTGGTTTCATGAATCCATGATATCTTTGTTTGTTTTGACATTCTTTCATTGTAGTAAGGCTTTTCATTCTCTCTGGTTGTTTGTATGGTTCTGTAAGCAGGTCTTCATATAATCCTCAATGGAACGTGGGTTCAATTATTTTTCATTTCATCCATAGCTAATAACGGCTTTGGAGCTGACTTTGAACGGTATTCTTGGGTTCAAACACTTCATGATGTCACCATCACAATTCCGGTGAATGCTTCCCTTCGTGCACGGAATGTGGATTGTAGAATTGAACCAAATCATTTATATATCTGTATAAAAGGTGAAGAATCACCGATTCTGAATGTAAGAATTTTTCGAAGTGATAGTATTTAGGGTAACTTATACCAGCGTATCAAAGTAGACAACTCTGTATGGACCTTAGAGACTGAAAACAATCAACGGTATCTTCGAATTGAATTGGAAAAGAATGAAGGAGAGCACTGGTGGCCATATGCGATTCAAGGCGAGAAAAGTATTGATGTGTCAAAGATTGAGCCGCCTCCAGTCAACCTAGATGCGTTGGATGGAAGTGTCCGCTCTCAAGTTGAGAAAATGATGGTATAATTGCGTTTACCCTTGAATTGTAGTACGAACAGAATCATCCTAAGAAAGAAAGTACCGATAAGGACAAGGTGATTCAGCAATTTATGAAAGATGTAAATTTTGGAAGATAGTTATAGTTGTAGCATCCAGAAATGGATTTCTCGCAAGCAAAGATTGAATAGTATGTTTGTTTACAAACATGGTAAGTGGTATTGAAAAACACCCGTTCATTTGTCATCATTTACTTCTCGTTGCGAATACGACGAGCAAGCTGCATATCACGAGGCATAATCGTCACACGTTTGGCATGGATAGCGCACAGGTTCGTATCCTCAAAGAGAGAGACAAGATAAGCTTCAGCAGCCTCCTGGAGAGCCATAACAGCAGAACCCTGGAAACGGAGATCGTTCTTGAAGTCCTGAGCAACCTCACGCACTAGTCTTTGGAAGGGAAGCTTACGGATCAGAAGCTCGGTGCTCTTCTGATACTTGCGGATCTCACGAAGAGCTACAGTTCCCGGTCTGTAACGATGGGGCTTCTTCACAGCTCCAGCAGCGGGAGAAGACTTACGAGCAGCCTTGGTAGCCAGTTGTTTACGAGGAACCTTTCCTCCAGTACTCTTTCTTGCAGTTTGCTTAGTACGAGCCATTTAAAGAATCAAACTAAAGAAATATGAATCAAAAGATAAAGGGTAGGAATCAAAATATCATGGAGCATATTTCTTGTGACTTGATTGGGTTATATTCGATATAGTTATGTTATACCCAATTATTCTTCCTGTTTCGTTTTTACAGAATAATGCCTCTATTTCGTTATCATAATACTGTATCTCCTTTTGAATACCATCTCTGGATTCTCTAGTTTTGAATCTAACTATGAAGAGAGAATGCCACTCCTTTTTATGAATGGGAATTCCGTAATTTGCTCCTATTTCTTCCATTCCATTTTCCTTAATCGTCACCAAGCGAAGCGGGATTGATCATAAAGAGTGCAAATCTGCCCTATGGCTGATCTCCTTACGAATGCCCTAGGAACAAATCAAAGTGATGATGATTCTAGTTTTGCTGAATATCTCAAGAAAATTGATGACAGGTATAATTCCTATCTACTGAATGAATTGTAGACGAGATCTAGAACTGATGTTGGAATACTATGATAACGAAGCAGATATTCATCGTATCGATATATCTCCTTTTTCTTATCAATAGTTGAAGATCCTTATCATTACAAGTCTTATTTGCATAATCTGCCTGTAGCAACACCTCAACCTGTTCAATTATCTGATGAAAACGTTCTCCATGAGTTGTCAGTAACATTGGATAAATATTCTCCTCAACGACCTATTGTTCGTTCATCACCCATCCAAAAAGTATCTTCCAGTTTCCTCTCAGCAGAAAGTATGGATTCAAGTGTACCTGATTCAATGAATCACTCGAGTCAACAACGATCCCTCCTTCATTCCTTTCCTCAAGTTTCTACTCTTCAGAATCAACTTATTTCTGTTTCTCCTGCAGAAGAATCAACTCATGGAATGCATCTGGTAAAAGAATCTCAAGAATCTGTAGAGCATTCTGATGAAGAAGAATCGTCTGCGACTTCTTTGTTCCATTGTATTGATGAAACATTTCAGCAAATCACAAATGTCGAGCTAGTTATGAGAGATGAGTAGAAAGAAGAATGGGAATGTGACCATTAGGGAAGTAGTGACAGAGAATCAAGGGCTTGAATATATCCGAGAAGGAAATATTGATGGAATTGTATTGGTAGGGATATGATGCAAGTTTCACGTAGTACATTCATCAGTTGCTACAACAAGACTGCCAAACAGAACGAATCTTAGCAACTCTGAAGGAACTAAAGCTGTCTCTTCACAAGAAACAGCATTTCAATCTCGTTCAGCTTATGTTGGTACTTCGGGAACTCTTAGTATCCAGTTCATCTCAATTGCGTATCGCAGGCATGTTCTATCAAATCTTGTTATTACTAGCTCTCCAATGGATTGCTCAGTTTCCTGTTTCTGAAGGTTGGATGTCTTGTCTTTTCTCTCTCAAATGTCATCTCTTTATCATAGCATCGTTCGAGTCGTCTGATAAACAGCTTGCTGAACGAGAAGCAGCATATCGCTTGTTAAGTACATGGATTGAGCAAAGTCCAGCATCTCTCCCTCGTTCACTGCTAATGTCGATAATTGCTGTAGCTGGAGCGAAGAATGACCCTCTCCGTTTTCCATCTCTTCATCTCCTCCTTCAACTTTTCATTGCCTATCCTCGTTCACTCTTTCTTTGTGATGGTTATTGTGTGCTTCTTCAAGGTTGTATCGATACCCAAAATGCCTCTCTTCTTCAATCCACACTCCTTGCTTGTCTGTACTTTTTAAGTGATCAGTCGTTTCGTCAAACGAAGTCTCTTCTTGATCTTCAAGTTATCATGGACCCATTGCTGGGTGACGATACATTGACAAAACCCAATACTCCTGAAGACTCGCTTGCATCACCATATTACATTGCCAATCTAGCAGTTTTAACAGTCATGAGATCATGGAATGGTCTGTTACTCTTTGGAAGTGAGACTGGCGGATTCAGTCATTATGTCAATACATTGGCAACACAGAGTGATGAATCTCCTCAGGTGGCAAAGGAAATCCTCTCAACATTATTTACTCTATTGGGAATTCCCACACCAAGTCTTGTGAATGAGGCTGAAGTTCATCATCAAAGTGTGTATTGGAATGACTGCAGTTTGTTTGTTGATCGGTTGGGCTTCTCATATTCTGAGAGGACTCAAGTGAATGTTCTCACAGTATATCTGGCACTTGTTGTGTCTGTATGTATTCGAGCAAAACTTCCCGAGACATTAGTAAGTCTCATTCATCATGCAGACCCAGAGGTGTCCTATTTGGCAAAGAATCTTTTATCTGTTCTAAGTCTTTTATCTGATCTCTCTCTTCCTACAGACGACAATACATGTAGATCATTTATTCTAAAATCCTTGTTGGATGATCTAAAAGAGAATCAGATAGGAGTCAAGGAAACAGATTTCTTTGCTATCGGTCCTTCACTTCTCTATATGTATCCAATTGTTGAACATACCACATTCACAAAGAATGAATTGAGTGATTATTTGAGTTGGATTGTTCTTTTTGAGAATATTGTTGACACGATTAGTGATAATAGCAAACCTTTAATTGTAAGTGATTGTCAGCTTCTCGATCAACGATTTGTTTCTGATTCATTGAAAGAAGTATATGAGAATCGAGAGCAATTCATGGCTATGCTTCGACAAACCATTGTAATCGTTTCTCTTTCTCTTTTAATGTTCAGAAAGACTGTTGTAAACCAGTTTTAGATTGGGATTGGGAAGCAGTTTTCTCTCTACTTCTAATCACAATCTCCTATCCACAATACATAAATGAATTTGCAAAATCTTCGTTAATGAATCAAATGGAGAATTTCTTTGCTCCTCCTCAGGGTCTCCCACCTTTCATGTTCCTTCCTCTTTGTGTATATTCTTTCTTTCATTCATTTGAATTAGAAACACTCAACCATTGCTGCATGCAGTGGATTACTCTGGATGCAGGTTCTTCTTTCTGCTGACACGCAGCTAGTAGCATATCCAAGGAAGGTTGCTCTAATTCGTCATTTTCTGGAGGCTCTGGGGGAATTCATTGAGAATCCATCTTCTCATGGGATCTTTGGAAGTGTTGCTATTCATTATTCGACTGTAATCCTATTGAATAGTTCTTATCTAGGCATACTACTATGCGATTATGGCAGTTCATTTCGTCTTCTCAAAACGTTTCCAGCAGTTCGTAGATACAAGTTCTATCCTTCAGTCTCTTTACTCACTCACTCGCAAACCATCTATTTATTCTCGTAATCCAGAATTTCTCCAGATTTTAGTTACTCATCTTCATATTACAAATGAATCTCAGAATAGTGAACGAATCCTTTTCTGTTCGCTTCTGGAGCATGGAAATGACGATCTTCGACACTTCTGTTTGACTCAAATCCGAGCAAATTTAGCAGAACAAACCCAGAATGAAGAGTATGTGATTTGGTGTCTTCCTCTGATTGTAATGTGTATTGGATCCACCAACTCTCTCACAGTATTCGCTTCTTCAATCTTAGAAGACATCGTAGTCGTGTGCGGTTATGGTGACTTGGTGGTCAGCACTCTGTTTACCTACAAACAGTGTGTTCCATATCTTATTGATCAACCAGAATGTAATGAATTGATTCTACGGTTGATTGCAATGCCAATTGGATTTGAATTGTTTGAGAATGGATTCGGAGTTGTTTCAAAACGATTTGAGGAGTTTATGGTAAGAGTCAATGAGGCAAATAATGTGAAGGAAAGTGGAATTTATGAATATGTCATGGATATGGAGAATAATGTGACTGCTGGATTAGTACAGAATCCAGCAACATATCCGACTGCATCCCAATTCCTTGATCATGATGAATCACTCTTCATTAACCCACTACGATTGCAACCACCTCGGAATATCATCGACTATATGTTGCGTACAGACGCATTCCAACTTCAATGGCTTCTTCAACTCCCTCTGAAAGTGGAGTGTGTGAATCATTCCATGACTGTTGACACAAGTCTTGATATTGTATTGTCTCAGCTTCAGGTCAGTGGAATGGATCAAGACCACAGTAGTGTTCGAGTAATTGGGACCTTTGTGTCAAGTACTGATCATGATGTCATGTGTATTCCTCTTCACGAAGGAGAAGAAGTGAAATGTGTTCTATGCGTTGGGAGTGAAGGATTGATTAATGATCATTTGGGTTGTACTGTGAATGAAAGAAAGAAGACGGATATTCAACGATTTGAGATGTATTGGAACAAAAATAGTAAACGATTTTTGGAACTCCAAAAAGATGAATTCGAAGCAAAACGAGTTGGTGAAAGAGTGTTATTGAAGAATAGAGTTGCCTTAGGGACTATGTTATGGATATTAGTCGTTTACAGACAAGTGAAACTATTTCATGGTCTTTCTTACAAACAATTCATGATCGTTTGAAACCAAATACTATGACTCGAGTCTGTACGGAGAGTATGATTATACTACTGTTCACCAATAGATGCATGTTGTGTATGGGATGTCGTAGCGCATGATGATGGCTCTTTTGATGTGTATGCTGTGGAGTATGTGATTGAGATCATTCCACAGAAGCCACGGCCTGTTGTTATTCATCCACACCTTTTCGGGTCACTATTTGCCACAGCTCGAGGTCGAGCATTACTTCAATCTCATATTGACCTGGTTGAGCTGTGTAAGATATTAACAGATCCTCAAGAGAGTCTCATCAATCGAAGGTCTGTTCTGTGGGCAGTTGCTCATATCATTAACCAGCCTGAAGGTGACTCCTTCATTCGAGTTTCTCCCACTCATTTGTTTCACTCATAGTCCGAATGTGAAACAGACTTCTTCGCAATCCTCATTCAACTCATTTCCACGGCTAATAATCTCTCTCTGCGTGCTACGTGTGTAGTGATTCTGTCGTTCCTTGCCAGTAATCCTAATTTCTCACAACGTATTGCTGATCAACACTGGATCTGTCATAACTACAATGGGAACACAGTGTGTCGACCTTCTGACTATCAATATTCAGTCTTTGCAAACATTGCGGCAGAAAATCCATTGATTCCCGTGTGTAATCATTTTCGTAAGCAGTCTCCTCCTCCACTATCACTTCGATTTCCTAGTATTGCTAAAACAAATGAGAAGTGTTTTGAGACATACATTCAGTCGAATATCTGTCAGAGTGATGTGATTCTTCATGCAGTGAATCTGACCGAAAAGGAAGAAATGGTGATTAGTCTTGTAATTTCTCTAAATTCTGTTGTGAATTGTCGAGAGAGTCGACGTCGATTGATTGAGATGAAGACATTGTATCCGAAGGTATTTCAGAGTGCTAGTGAATATGATATGTGAAAATGATTGATAGAACTGTATGTGTATGTTCAACACATCATCTCCATGATCTCTCTGATGCACGGATGGAGGAAGTTTGTATTTGGATTATTTCGAGATTTAGTGTGGACACGAGAACAATGGGCTATTTTTGATTCTGTTGGTTTTCCTATTCATTGTAATCTGTAGTATCGTTGTTCTTATTCAGTTGTTGAACAAAAGGATATTCATGTACAATCATTTGTTTGTTTGTAGTACATATGCTAAAGGGAGAAGAATATGAGGAGTATTGTTGATAAGAAGATGATCTTCATGCCATTTCTGAGAGAGATACATTGTAATAGTTAAATGTCTATACAAATCATTTGTTTATAGTGGTGAATCCACAATGATTATTCTTTTCATTCGTATTATTCTTGTAATGAGGTTATTGCCAAGAAACACATTAAATCAAAGGAGTATTAATAAAAGAACTAGAATCTACAGGTAGAATTGGCCAGAACCGAACAGCTCCAGACACATAACCACAAACCACCATTCCATCTCGAAAACAAATCCATCGACACTCATCATTCATCTCATACTTCACAACAACAGAATACTCATTCAGAATATCCCATACAATAACTCGTTTATCTGCTGAGGCAGTCGCCACCTATGGATCATGAGATCAGTCATCAACCACATATCGACCATCAAGAGAAGTAGCAATTGCTGTAATACGCTCTTTATGGGATAACAACTCACCTATCATTTCTCCAGATTGAATATCCCACACTTTCACCACTGCATCTTGTCCTCCTGTGAACAACAGACTTCCACTATCTCCATGTCCAAAGCAAAGAACCAGTACTGCACCCATGTGAGCTGACTTCTCATTCCAAAGTCGAATCACTCCATTGACGGTCATCTGATATACAAACAATGAATAATCACTTCCTCCTGTAGCAAGATAACTGTGATGATTTATGATATCACTCAAAGCAATAGAAAAAACCATTCCATCATGATCTGTTATTCGACGATATGACTTCAATGAAGCCTCTCTGATTGAGTATACTTCAACAGTACCCTAACTAATACTCTCCTATTATGTTTACATCTTCACTTCCCGTTATCAACTGCTCACAATCTGATGAGAGAATCATTGTTCGTATTTTACCTACTCCGTGTTGGTGAGAATACTTCTAGAATAACAAAACACCTTAAAGTGATACATGACGAATGGAGGTTCCAGTATACTCATAACAATGAATACAGTAATCACTTCCTCCTATAAAAACACTGGACTTATGAAAACACATCGCTAACATATTGGAGGGAGTTTCATGACAAAAAATATGGTGAAAATTGGTAGAATCATAACAACGAATCATTCCATCAAGAGAGAGAACAATGAGATTGTTAGCAATATAGCCAAGTGATGAAACAGAAGCCTTAGGAGCTGTGAATGTCTGATAGAGAACAAAGGAGTCAGAAGTGTGTTGATGGATAGAGATGGAATGATCTGATACACTTGCCAAGAAGAGAGAGGAGAACGATGCATTGTCCAAAGGATACGTAAGATCTATGATGGCAATCAACTCATCCTTCGTCATTGTAACAGAATCAGAATCAACATATGAAGAGAGAAAGGTCTCAGTAGAATCAACTTCAGAAGTGATAGTCGGATTTATACGAAAAACCCGAAGAAAACCATCAACAGAACCCGTAATGAGACATTCGGCTTGTGTACACATGAATGTAACTGCTCCTCGATGAAGAGATCTAGATGAAACATGAACTACAAAAATACTGAGGATTTGTGGAGTCGGTTACTTCGCGAAGACAAGTGTGTGTTAGGAGATTCCAGTAACGGACTGTATTGTCTCTAGCACCACTGAATAGGTAATCCTCTGTTTCTGAGAGGCAAAGAGAAGTGATATCACCAACATGACTATCAAGAGTCTCTTGATAGATTAGATGAGGGGTTGAATTTGGATGAAACTGCCATACTCGAATAGAATTCCCTTTTCCCGTGGTTATTAGAAGTTGATGTAGCTTAAGATCATAAGAATTAAATGATAATACATTTGAATAGCACATAAGAGAAATGGTATCATGATGCGCCGAAAGAGTTTGGAGACATTGATACTCATCATCTGAATCCCAGCAAGAAAGCTCGCCGGATGATGTACCTGAACAGAGATAACGATCATCGATCCAAATAAGACTAGTAACAGGTACATGAGATTGCCTAGGGTGAATAATACTAAGATCATTTACGCAATTTGTCTGATAAGAGAATGATGGTCAACATCCCAAACAAGAATACCGTCTTGACCACAAGAAACAAGCACCCGTTTCGTTTCATTATAGCAGAGAGAACTAACACTGCTCGAATGCCCTTCGAGAACTCCATCGTATTCAAACCGATTCTCAGTCGACTGTCTCAACATCACAATTGAAAAACTAGCATTCACATAGAAAAGTCTATGCATAATCCTCTCCACTAAAGACAACAAAGAATTATGGTTACCCCAAGTAATTGGAGTCTTCTTTTGAATACTGACTTCTCGATTTGGCTAGAGATTTAATGCAAAAGACGTAAGGAATACTCGAATACATGTAGGTACAGGAGTATTATCACTACAAGAAAGAACTAAAGACTCTGTATCCTTCAAATCAACAACCGAGAGACTTTTATTACTTCAGGAATGATACAATCACCCGAAACATGTTTCTTGATTGCTATCATAAAAGAAGAAACCCACGAATCCAGGAAACAAATATGAGTAGTAGGTATAAATAAGTCGAGTGGGGATTTCTCCTGGATACGGTGTAACAATTGCGAATTCGGTTTCTGATAGACATCCGATAATTCCCGCAATTCCATACTACCGTCAAAGAAACGAGATTCTCCATCTTTCGCTTCCTTTTCTTCTATCAAAAACGAAATAGATCTAAATGTCACGAGAGTACGATGGACGTACAACCACATTCTCCCCTGAAGGGAGATTGTATCAAGTTGAGTATGCAATGGAGGCAATTAACAACGCTGCTTGTGCAATCGGTATACTAACAAAAGAAGGTGTGGCATTCGGTATTGAAAAGAAGATGATAAGCAAACTATTAGCAAAGGTCGGTGAAAGTGAAAAGGTATATCCTATTGATGATCATATAATGTGTGCTGTTGCTGGTCTGACATCTGATGCCAGTATCCTTCTTCAGAATGCCCGAAAGGACGCTCAGGAGTATCTTTACAAATATGGTCAACCGAAACCTGTAGAAGAGCTTGTGGAGTATATTTGCCGAGTCAAACATTCGTATACACAGGTCGGTGGCCTCAGACCATTCGGTGTTTCATTTCTCTTCGCTGGTTGGGATGCAATTCGTGGATTCCAACTGTACCATAGTGACCCTAGTGGAAATTACAGTGGATGGAAGGGACATGCCATCGGTTCCAATAGTACAGTCAAGATTGTTTGAAGGAATGACATGTAGCTTGCTCGTGATATGTTGAAGAAGGAGTTGAAGGACGATATGACGTTGGAAGAGGCGATGATGCTAGAAGCGCGCGTTCTCTTCAAGACAATGGATGTAAATGAACTATCTACAGATCGTATGGAGTTCAGTGTGCTATATAAGTAGAATCTGGATGAGAATATGAGAAATAGAACCGATTCTGGAAAGATCAAGCAGCATGTGCTTACAAAGGAAGAGACACAAGAATTATTCAATAAGATTCCAAAGGATTCTCTTCGTAAGGAATAAGATGTGAACTCTCGTTGTTTGTTGTAGTTAGTATTTCCTTAGTATTCATTCTTTTTCATGGGAATTGTTGAGAAGATTAAGGAAATCGGTATATGGATACGGGGAGGGAGTTATTAGGATAGAAGCCGAAATGGCTCGTACTCAGAAGAACAAGGCTACTGAGTACCATCTTGGTGTTCTGAAAGCACGTTTAGCAAAACTGCGTTCAGAGGTTCTTGTTTGTTGTATGGTTGACAAATAGCTTTTAGACCCAACCTCTGGAAGTGGAGGTGGAGGTAAAGGAGATGGATTCGAGGTAGCTCGTGTTGGAGATGCGCGTGTAGCTCTGATTGGCTTCCCTTCTGTTGGAAAGTCATCGTTGCTGAAGTATTGATATGGATCAAGAATGAGCCTATAGTCACTTGACAGACACGAAATCCGAGGAAGCCGCTTATGAATTCACAACCTTGACATGTATTCCTGGAAACGTGTATTACAAGGGTTGTCGTATCCAGTTACTGGATCTTCCTGGTATTATTGAGGGAGCTGCATACGGTCGTGGCCGTGGTCGTCAAGTCATTGCCGTTGCTAAGAGTGCGGATCTGATTTTAATGGTCCTGGATGCAGGAAAAGAAGAAGAGAAGAATCATCGAGAAATTCTGGAACGTGAGTTGGAAACTGTGGGATTGCGTTTGAATAAGGAGCCTCCTCGTATCTATTTCAAGGTGAAGAATGCTGGAGGAATTAAATTCAATGCAACTGTCAAGTTGACGCGTATGGGCGATGATCCTTACGATACTGTCTATAAGATTCTTCACGAGGTAAGAACGATTCACTGAGATGAGATATAGTATCGTATCCACAATGCTGAGGTCATTTTCCGTGATGATTATGGTGTCGATGAATTTATTGATGTTGTGGAAGGAAACCGCAAATATGTAAAGTGTTTGTATGTCTACAACAAAATTGATACTGTCTGTATTGAAGATGTAGAATTGTTCCTAATTTTGTCATATCTAGGTAGATCATCTTGCACGTCTTCCTTACAGTACAGTATGCTCAATTCGAATGAATCTGAATGTGGAAACGGTGTTGGAGTTGATTTGGGAATACATGGGTCTACTTCGAATTTATACGAAGAAGCGAGCCGAACCTCCTTCATTTGATGAGCCAGTTGTGTTGAGCAAGTATCGAAATGGATTGACTGTGGAAGGAGCAGTATCACAGATTTCTCTTGAATTGCTAGAGAAGTTCAATTATGCTCTTGTATGGGGTACAAGTACGAAATACAGTCCTCAACACTGTGGTTTGGCTCATATTTTGGAAGATGAAGATGTAATTCAGATTGTGAAGAAGACTGTTACCCAAGAGAAACATGACAAGAACTATGCTCAGCAATGTCAGGCAGTATATGATAAGTATAAGAAGAAGAAGAAGGCAGCTAAAGGTGGTTAGTTATGATTGTTTGATTAAGAAACACACTCATTAAGGCTCGAACTTACGTAGAGCTTTATGGTAGTTATGCTTATGATCCTTGATTATTGTCTCCTTTCCTTTGTCATCCACAATCACTATCTTCCTCATTAAAACCCGATCCTTGTATAGAATCTCCAGTAGATGGCTGGTATGAAGTCCATAAATCTTAAGACGATTAGAGAAATTAGGATAGTAATAGACACGCTCTTCAACCTCATCCTTCTGCTTGTAGCGTTCCGTCATCGTAAGAACACCATAAGGACCATAATAATTATGGGAATATGGCTTAGTCTGATCCTTGTTCTTCTTATGCTTCTTCTTCTGCTCCTTCTTTGGAGTATTCAGTTTTGATTCAGATAGGTTGTCGTATCTGGTTTTCAAATAGTGTATGTTATTTCCCAGTTCGAAATAATTCTTTTCATCATCATCAAGAACAGTCTTTTCTTTCCCATCCTGCGTTACCACAACTTGCGAATATGCATATTCATGTTTCTTTTCCACGGTAAAGTATTTAAACTCAAGTCCATGAATATCTCTCGTATACTCGTACTCCTTGATATTACTCTCTTCAACGCCCATATAAGGTTTTCGACAACACTTACCAGGACCATGATAAATCACACGACCAACATGATCAAATTCCATCATATCCACCTCCTGTTCAGTTGAGGCATTCTCAGTTGAGGGTTTCTTTTTGATCCAAACAAGACGTTTTATCGTACCTGTCTCAGGATAGAACTCATTTCGTTCAACTTTATGTCCTCCTGAATAATGTTCACATACAATAAGCATTCCTTGTTCATTCAATGAATACACATACTCCTTATGACCCATGTTATAATCAATCACTAACGATACATCATCTGTTCCTTCATATTTTGTAATGAAACGACCCTGAAGACATCCCTCAACAAAATGAGCTTTTCCAATCTCTGTAGTATGGTCATCCTTAAATAATGAGAATACACCTGACTTCCCTTGTAACCAATCAACATGATAACGTCCACCAGGTCCAACCTGATGCCAATCACCACTGAAGTACTTAAAGTTCTCTTTTAATATATCCAACCATTTTCTGAGTTTCTCAATTGATTCACTTGTTGCTTTCTTGATCTTCACTGCATTATCACGCATCACCTCACATTCATCATATTTCCTATTCAATTCATCTGTCTTTGATTTTCGGCTGTCATAACAACTTTTAATCTTATAATAATAACCATCAATATCATTTCGCAGATGCGAAAATTCATGTTGCATATTGATAACCCGATCAATATCTTCACCCTTTGAAGCATTATCATTGGACGAACCATCAACAGTTTCACCTAATATTGCACTCCAATTATGGTCTTCGCCCTTTTCCAATGTTTTGTTTCCTGATATGCACAACAGAGATGGATCTGACTTCACAGCACTCAGTCCAAGAACCTTGATACCGTGGTGCACCAACTCTCCCTTCCTTTTATACTCCAAAGGAATCACTGTCTCACTCAAACGAAGACTCTTCATTTGGAGATACATTTCGAGAGTAGTAGCTGCTCCATGAGCACACACTTCATCATTGTTAAGTGTATTACTTAACTTATCGTAATGTTAAGTAATACCATTATTATCATAACAAAGGATATGAATGATGGATTGTTAGCTCTGATAGACTTTACGAGAATTGCTTGAATATCTGGCATTCGAACACTTCCTCCAACTAACTCACAACGATTGACAGTAACACCATTCATTTCTTCCTACTAATGATCACTCCAGTCTTTGTATACTCCATGGAAGAAATCTTCAATGAATGATTGGAACTCATCAAAGAGAGATTGACATGAACTCTTGAATTGATCGTACGTGTAGTCAAGAGTAAGGTTATCATCCTCATCTTCATCTGCATCCAATAACCAGATCTCAGCACTAGCTTCATCGACTCCACGAACTGAAAGACTCTTCTTCACAGTTTTGGCTTTATCATGGATATCATAAAGTGTACGTTGGCGAATACTATCCGATAATTCGGAGAGAGGCTTTCGATTCTTCTCAAAGGCTTTTACTAGGTCCTTCTCAACACGTCGACTGAAGTCACGACCACCTAGCATAATGTACTTTGAGGAAACCAAACGAATATCATTCTATCCTTCATAGAATAAGACATTAACTACCTTCTTACAAGAGAATACACTGACTGTAGTTGAGATGTTACCCATATCAATAATCATCACATTCGAAGGAGTTTCAAATTCATTTTCTCGGTTAGCATAATAGGCATATTGGATAAATTCAGCCATATAATCTGGAATGAAGTACATGTCACCCAAGTCTCTCAAATCGAGAGCTAATTGAAGACCACGGATGTGAGCTTCAGTGTAATAACTAGGAATCTATACATCATTTTACAACACGAAACAAACAGTGAAGAGGGCCTTACTCTTAGTAGATACATATTTCGCAGCTATCTTTGAGATTTCACTGTACCCCTCATCTTGAGTCTTAAATGCTAAGTACAATTGATATTCAATGATTCTAGATACGGCTGTCTCAACATCAACATCCAAAGGATTTTTGTCGAAAGTAACTTTGTAAATTGCTCGATCTTTTCCATCGAAGCGAAGGTTGGACTTCAAACGGTCTTCTTCAATGTCTTTTTGGAGATCAGAAACCAAACAATTGGTGCCAATTACTGTTTTGTATGACCAGATATAATTCGGAAGATTATTACCGATCTAGGAATGAAAAAAACCAATTCAGGTTAACTCTAGCTCTGGCATGATCACAGATGTTCACTGACTTGTCTTTGAAAGCTATAAGAGATCTAATATTGAATTGAAACCACAAGCATTACTCGCTGAGATGTCTACCGTAATCGTTTTGAACAATCTCAGTATTACCAATTCCATTTCCATTAAGTGGACTTTTCCACTTTGCAAGCACAATGTTCTCGTCTCCGATATCAATACCTATGATCTGCGCCATAGATTAATTAGTCTGAATGTTCAAACGAATCCGATATTCACGGGAATCTAGCCTATAATGGCAGGTGGGTAAATCTACCTGACATGATGAACACAGAATACAATTGTTAAGCTCTTTTGTTTGTTGTAAACTGATGGTAATTTTGTTCCATCACGAATTATTAACAAATAAACAATGATTACAAGTTATTGATCAAAACAATAACGTCTCTGTAAACTGACTCGATATCTATGATCTGATTCTGGACTCACAGTTCCAAAACCAACAGGTTGAAATAGCGTGCTAGTAGAAGTGATTAAGCGCTGAACAAGAATCAAAGGCTGTGACCAACAATCATGATTGACAAGATTTCCTTTAAGAACATGACCATTGAAAGCCTCTATATCCCAATTTTCTGCTATTTCAAAATCCTCTTCATTCACTGTCATAGAGTTGGATGATCCAAATTCCGCTCCTATAAAATCATGGAAAAAAGAAGTAGACACGATTCAAAATACAAACGGGAAGGTGATGAATCAACTCCAACTCATTGACAAAGAGACAGTCTCCCCTCTTCATATCCTCTCTACATCGTATCACTCTAGTACATCTCCGTTACAAGGAACAGGATACATCCAATGACTGTCCATTACTTTCTGTTCGGATGAGTTTGGTAACGACGCCACTCGTTCCTAACTCCTTCGCAACGTCTCGACATAAACTACGGATATAGGTCCCTGAATGACAGTGAACTTCAATCGTCACTTCAGGAAAGACTCCGGGTAGATACTCCAAAAGTTCAATAGAGTCAATCTGAACTAATTTTGATTGAGTAGGCGGGGAATACCCCTCTCGAATGAGATCACTCCTTCGTCGTCCGTGATATTTGGTTGCTGAATATTGAGGTATTTCCTGGTTATAAAATCCAACGAACTTCTGTAAACACTCTTGAACCTGTTTCTTCGAAGGAGGAAGAAAAGAGTCGATTGATACAGGTCTGATTTTCATACTCGTGAAAATGTCTCTACGTCCCAAAATCGATACTTGGGGAATGCATTCCAAATCGAAACGTAGAACGATAGGATTTGGATGTTGAGAGATACTACGTTTATAAACCCTTGCCAAACGATAACAGGAATCAGTTTCGTGCTTCTTCCAATAGCCAACAGAAGTACACCCTCTGCATACGAGTCCAATGTACCAGTATGACCCAACTTCTGAATTTTAAGCCACTTTTTAGCCATGTTGGAACATGCAGTGCTTGGTATATCTACTCCCATAAGGGAAATCCAATGATCACACATTTGGGTTTATATAGATTCAAAAACCCGGAAGATAGTTTGTTCATTCAAAACTGATGACTTCTTCTTCGTTGCCAATGAGAAACAAATGATTGAATGATTTGTCGTAAATAGTTCCGATTTTGTCTAGTCCAAAAACAACAATTCATAAACAATGAATGCGAGTGTGACTCAACCTTTGGTAGTGATTTCGTATTACAGACTAACCACATAGGATTTAATCCGACTTAGTCTTGACGAGGAAGTGATTATCAAATGTCGTGGTAACCGTGAAATTCGAGGCAGATTGATCGTAGATCAAATAAATGACGTTTATTTTTATAGGCATTTGATCAGCATTTGAATATGGTGATTGCTAATGCAAAAGAGGTCCAGTATGCAATTTCAGTAGATCCAGAGACAAATGAAATCAAAAAGTCTGCAATCTCTCGAGAATTTGAGATGTTGTATATGCGCGGTGATCTTGTGGTTGTGGTCTCTCCTCTGGTCCGAACATGATGTATAATAGAGTGTATGTTGATTAAACATGATAAACTACATTGTCTCTTCTATTCGCTCTTGGAAGACTTTAATACTTTCATAAGCGGAGACTTTAACAAGGAAATAAACGAATGTGAATACAGCAAGTATCTTCATCCACCAATTGAGATAAAAACATACCCCGAAGTATAAACCAAAAGCAAAGGCAGCACACCAGTACCAATAACGAGGAACTGTTACAGACCGAAGCAAAGATGTGGAAAAAGGACGCAGAAGCTTGATATACGAAGCAACAACCCATTGCCACGAATACATGTACACGACAACCAGGAATAAAGCCATATGAGCTGGCATCAATCTACAATTCAATGAAGGAGAAAATACCAACATTGGAATGGCCATCGTCATTGTCTTGATAGAGACAAATACAACCACAAGACTGATCGCTACCGAGAAAGCATACCAAAGGAACCAGTAACTACTGTGTATATACCTCACCACTCCTACTTCTTAAAGACTTTCAAGAGAGAACAAGGATACATTGAATTTTTGTTCTTATAAATCAGCCTTTTCACAAAAATGGAATTTCCCACCACCACCGAGAGCATCAAGAAGAGACGAATTAGGAATGAGGGCCACCAATTATCATGGAGAAGTGATCGCTGGTCATTCCAGTACCAATTCATATCTAGAATCGGATATCCCCACCAAAACCATGGCTAATGATAAATCAATAGATGTGCCAAATACCTTGAGAATAGGTGCAATTGCATAAGTTAATGAATAGAAGGGCTCACTGGAATCCTTCAGACCAAAAACACGGAATTGATCATATGCCCCTTCCACGTAATGAAATCTAGATAACAACTCTCTCTCTATTCATACACGTGATTATTGTTGTATCCGATGGTAAGACGCTGCATCTTCGGTAATTCAGTTTCAGGAATGGGATTAAGAGGATCGAAGAGAGGGGCCTTCTGAAGTCCAGCAAAGTAGGCAACGAGGAAGCCCTGATCTGCTCCATCATAAGATGGCTAAGAATTAAAGGAGACAATGAAATCCAACAAGAGAAGCCAGACTCTTCAGGAGATCGTGATAGGTTTCATTGCTTGGAGTCACAACGAAGAGACCGGTATGGAAATTACAAGGATTCATATATACAGCACAGAAATGACCACACTTAAATAGATTATCAATGTTATGGAAGAAGATGTTATCAGCATCCATGTAGATCACACGCTCATAGTCCAGCATATTCCATACATGCAACTTGTTTAGAGTGTATTCAAAGTGATTCTTATAACTCCTTCGACGATCCACACTCTTCTTATATCTACTTATCAGATCACTAAAAATTCCTAAACGGATTCTCAATATTCTTGATTTCGCGAATCTGACAACCAATCTCTCTAAATTGTTGTTTAGTCGATTCTCGGACGTTTTCGCTCACAAGAATGATAACATCTTGCTCTGATTTGTAATTCCCATAATAAACGAGTCCTACTAATGCCATGAGCAAATAAAGACTTTGCCCATACTCGCACTGCAAGTGTATATTCATCATCTCTCTCGGTTCCCTCGTAATGTATCGTAACATAAGCATATCTGACTGTAACAATATTCGCGATGATACTCACTTTGCCGACACACATACCGAGAGCAGAATAAGAACAGATATGAAGATCCCTTGTTTCATTGTTATCTAGCGATTACAATCTATGAACAAATTCGGGCCTATTTGGAGTGATGAAAGTGACAAAAGAATGATCAGTTTCTTATCCCGCGATTCTTTCCATATCCTAGCGACTATGTTTCCTATCACCAGACGAAGCTATCTTTATCCCCTTCATTCTTAAATACTCCTTGTGTTTATGAACAGCGTATGAATTTGCATTGATTGTATTTTAGGAATATACAAGTGGTCAAACGTGGACAGAACGGCATCCCGATAGTGTTTGTACGTTGTAGATTCATTAATGACTAGAAGTATGCTCGTGAAATGTCACCTCCTCGTTTCCGAAGTGGGTGGGATCATAATTACATTCCACCGAAGAAGTGTAAAGAGGACTCTGTAATTGATGTATGAGAGAGTAAGTTTTAGTTACCCACTTCGGATATTGTCGTTGTGGATGAAAATGCTCCTGAAGCATCGTATCAGGCTCCACCGGAAGGAAATGGATATGAATGGATCTGGGAGGACTGGATGAAAAATCAAGGTGAAGGAGAGGCTCCACAGACTACTGGGGGATACCAACAGTCCTCTGTTCAGGAACCGGTTCCAACTCAACAGCCAACACCTGATTGGATGGATGCCTTTGATCAGTTGTTCTATGGACCTGGTGATCAGGATGGTAACCAGGGTGGTGATAATGGTGTTGACCAAGAAGAGGAGTGGGACGAGCAACAGACCTGGATAGAGCCAGAACCATCTCACCAAGCATGGAGTGAGTCGCAGCAATTACAGACATGGATTGATCCACAGCAGCAAACATATGATGACACTCAACAACAGACATATGGTACTATTCAACAACAAGCATATGATGACTCTCAGCAGACATGGACTGACCAACAAATCGTCCCAACTACAGAAGACATCCCTGTTGTCCCTGTAATCAACAACACACAAGAACGTACAATGGATCTGTATAATACAGACCAATGTATTCACACCTATAATGTTGTGAATACAGTGGAAGAAGTAGGGATCTAGTTTATCCAACCAACTAGATACATACACCTGAAGATGTACTTATTCAACAGGCCCATCTTATGTGTATTGCAGGAGAAATCACGGAATATGAAGAATCCTATCTCCAACAACTCATTCTATCGAAAGATCCATCTGTCAAGGAAGCACTCCGTCGTTTCTCACTGTCAATAATGACTGTTCTTATTATGTGTAGAGGAGAGTCACAGTCACTCATTCAGCTACTGCATGCCTGTGATGAAGACACCGATCTTCTCGTTAAAAAGGATCAAGAATATGCTCAGTATATCGCTACCACAAATTCCGATGATCATCCAACTGTCACGCAGCCTCAAGGAATGAGGGATGAGTTTGTCGAACAGGCTTCCTCCTCTCTTCTCACTGAGGCCAAAAGCACAGTTCATCTGAGAGATAATGGATTTGAGCAGATGTATGCTTCCTTGTACAATGATTCGTCAACGACAACAACGACTACAACCATCACTCCAGATGAACTGAGGTATATGAAACGAGAGAGTGATATCTAGACAAATGAACAGTCTTCCTCCACTCTTCATTATGAATGATTATCTATGTGGAATGGTTTTGAAGCGAGTGACATCCAAGAAGATTTTCAAGAAGTGGAATCGATGTGTGTTCGTAGTCAAACCGAGTTTCCTTCAACTATATCGATCTGTTCAAGACTTTAAGATGCAAGGAGCTCTCTACTGGCAAACAAACATCCACTCCTACATGGTAATCATGATCACCAAGTCACACATAGCATGCAACTCCCATCATTCGTAAGACTTACGATAATATTCTTGTTTATACCTTCGATCTCATAGAGAATCCACGAACGAATGTACATGCAAATGCTACAATTCAGGGTGTTGCCTTCAGTGTATCTCTTCCAGGTAAATGTGAAGTAAAAGTGTTTATTGTAGTGCGTGTGGTGGCAACGTTTGGTTCAGCCTATTATGGAATTGTGAATTCTCTACGCGAAAAACTTGAAGAATACATCCAAATGAAGGTAGCAGAGTTGGCTGCTGAGAACTTGTATGTTTGTTGGACCCCCTAGAATCCAAATATATCCTCAACACTGATATTGATAGTCATATTCTGGTCGAAACAAACAAATGATAATTTTACGCCCCTGACACCTTAGGCATCACTTCTGCTGGTTTCACGGAACGAATACACACAAAGTTTGGCATTCCCGTCACTGCATTTCCTTGCTCAAATGTATAGCTACATGCGATTGCCAACTTTGTTCCATCATGATTAAATGCCAGACATGCAACACCAGGAACATAACTACAAATCACTCTATTCACCAATAGCTACTTCGGGAAATAAGCTAAACGTTTCTTTGCCACAGCATCCCACACACATACTGAACCATCAGCCCCTCCAGTAGCAAACGTGCCATAAACAGGATGAACTGTAATGGAATTGACAGGATATATGAGTTCTACACCCATCGAATCCGGTTTACGATGACAGCGGAAAGAGAAGGGTTTTTGAGTACTAGAATCGACCAAATACTCAACGCCCACACGACCTTCAATGCTGCCAATAATGAATCCATCTCCATTAGGTAGTGAACACATGGAACGTGTGTTGTATTTGAGAAGACATTCACGATTAACCAAAGGGCGAGAAAGGTCCCTTAAATCATATATAACAATTTGACGATCATCTAGAGACAAAAAGAGTTTCCTATTTATGACTTATAGGAATCATTCCTACAAATCTGAAGAAATGTCCATCGAATACACTTTACTAATCTGCTTTAGCTCAAAGAGAAGTGGTTGAGGAGCGTCAATTCTGGCGTCCCAAATCTTTACACTCTTATCCCAACTACTACTGATGATGTAATCTACTGCTCATTTAGTCATCCAAAAACTACGGAATGACTCAACATATAGAACACAACTAACTGCAGCCAAATGCCTTCCAAGAACACGTTCCTGCTTCTTTCGGAAGTCATACCTACTCCAATCAATAAAGAAATTGACTCCTACATTTTCACTTCACAATCTAAACCTCCTAGACATACTGTTTCGGCGTCAATCATATCACAGGACAAAACAGCCGCCTTGTTTTCATATCGGTTTAATAATTTGCTCTTATCAGTGTCATACAAGGATACAGTCTTTGCATCATTGAAAAGCCAAAACTACTCACTCGATCCCATGATGACACAATCAGCATATTCGAAGTTTTTGAGAATCGTATACAAGAAATACAATCTGTTGGCGGACTATCAAGTTTGAACTCCTCCATGTGAAGAATAATGTGGATGCTCCATTGACTGCAATGGATTAGTAGGGGTATTCCTTCTTGTTTCTATAGGTTGTTTGTTGCATTTGTGGAAGTGATTATAATCGGGAAGATTTCTGGAACCATGTTTGATTGCAAATAATTCTATTGCGATGGAAGACAAGAAAGCAACTGATCCCGAAGTGGAGAAGACAGATCTCTCTGCCTCGGGAAAGGTCGAGGAGTATAGTTACAGGAAGAGGGAGCATTCGAAACCAAAGTCACCTGTACTATCGAGATTATTTAGAGTAATACTTTAGAAGCATGGATCAAAACGACAAAAACAAGGAAGTGCAGTTAAGAGGTAAGTGTGTGACAAGGAGTATGATGGTCCTAGAATTCAAGCCGAACTTGCGGAAATTTTGCTCGATCCTCCATGTGGTATTATTGCTGCACCCAAAGACAACAATATGTGATGGTTTTGGTATAGATTGACTTGCAGATATGAATGGGAAGCTCGACTAAATGGTCCAGAGGAATCTCCATATGCTGGAGGTATTTTCTTCTTAGATATTACCTTCCCTCAAGACTATCCATTTCAACCCCCTAAAGTTAGCTTTCTTCTTTGTCCTTACCTGGTTAGATTACATTCCGCACACGTATCTATCATTGCAATATTAACTCCAATGGCATCATTTGTCTTGATACCATTAAGAACAATTGGTCAGCCGCCCTTACAATTAGTAAAGTTCTGTTAACCATTATGCAACTATTGTCGGAACCCAATCCGGCCGATCCCTTGGTGAAACCCATTGCAGTAGAAATGGTGAACTCACCAGAAACCTATTTCAAAACGGCACAAGAATGGACAAAGAAATACGCCTCCCCTGATCTCCTGAAGAAAGCTGAGTAACAAACATGTTTCCTCAATACACACTTAATTGTTCTTCTTTTCCTCAGTAACAGGTTCATACGTCTTTCTTCTCTATATTTGAACCTTCTTTCCAAATCAAACCTTGAAACAGAAAATGAGGAGAGTAACCGAAGCACCTACTACAGCACCAGCTCCCATCAGAACGAGACATGTAGTAAACGGTTCTTGAGCAAGATGACGGTTGGCTAACTCAGACAATTGCTAACGATCACTTCCAAAGAGAGAATGGACCTGAACCTTCATACTGAAGAAAGAAGGAAGGCGAGGACAGTCTTCCATGGAAGAAGGATCATGCTCCTCAAGAGCAAACGACTTCAGTGTCTCCAAGTCGCGTGTACCCTCAAAGGCAATATATTTACCCTACAGCTAACTTGCCAGCCACAATAGGACATTCTCAAAGAAGTACAGAGTGGGGAATCCCTCAATTTCATACAATTTTGACAGAACAGGATTTGCAGTGGCATCTACTTCAGCAACATTGATCTCACCCTTAAGGTCATCAGCCAGATCCTCCCAGATAGGTGCAAGTTTCTTACAGTGTCCACACCACTATTCAATAAGAGAGAAGAAGAAACAACACACGGGAGCATAGAACTTGACAAACCAACGACCGGTTGTAGATCCAGTGGTCGACTGTGTAAGGGTTTCAAAGTTGTCATCATTCAACTGAATAACTTCTATAAATCAAACGCGATCAGCCAATGGAAACCAGATACAGCAATACAGAAGAGAAGTGTTACAGCAACTCCACTAGAGTATTACACCTTCATTCATAACCAAATCATACAATTTCATATTCGTGGTGATTCAGAAAGTGAATAATTCGGCATTCGTCATATAGCCCAATAATGGGAGTATCAACAAACATATGAAGTTGGAATTGCTCTTGCTACTAGCGGCATCATCTCTCGCAACCTGTGCATTTCTTCGCTTACACGGAAGGCATCATCTTCAGACTCGCTGTCATCACTATCCTATCATTTTAATCTCGGAGTGTCTCCAACCTCCATAAAATCCCACGAAAAGTGAAACGACTTGTCATGAACTGGAATCATCCAAAGAAGGGGATTTGTATCCATCACATTACACCAATTCCGGTAGTACTGAATCTTCTTTCCTGATGGTCCATGGGATGCAAAGCGTTGGCAATTTGCGGAAGTCTCTATAGTAGTTTGATCGTTGAACACTAGCCAAACATGGAATCCACCAAAGAAAAGCAGTGCAACAAAGAAAGATAATGAAAGAACAGATCTACAATCCACAGCACCAAGAACAAATACGCTATAAAAGTAAGAGGAGAAGACGAAAGCCTGTATCGGCGACTCCGCTTCACTAACAGATATGGAAGAAGTGTTTTGAAAGTCAGAACAATAATCAGGATGGAACCAAACCATGCATAGAAAAGAAAGAGAATAAAAAACTTCTTGTTTAGATATCCGACACAATTACAAACCCAAGGACAATGATGATCCATATTCACAATGCACATCTACTTCCATAACAACAATTTGTATCTACTCGGCAGATACTGCAGTGGTGACAACGCGGAGGCTTCTTCTGATCGCATGCATCACAAAAACGCATTCGACTTGATCCATACATCTCATCGTAATTTCGCAAATAGTCTTGTGTCACAGGACCAGGATCTAGAGGTGACAAGGGAATCCCAATATTTACGTGTGAACACACATTTCAAGTAACTCCATAAACATAGGATATAGCAACATAAAAAAGTCACAAAATTAAAGATAGCTATGACAAAAGACGATAGTGAATCAGCCTCTACATAGAAACGAATGAACAACAATTACCTTTAAACATGGGAACGAGTATATCGGGGATGATGGAAAGCATGACAGCGAAGAAAGCAATAATGAGTAGTCCCGGAAGAGCGGAAGTGATCCTGATGAACCGACTATTGTATGACTAGAATAGAAAACCTCTACTTTGGACTAAACATGGTTGGATAAAAGTAGTAAGAAAATTCCACCAAGGATGATATAATGCAATGGACGTGAACTGCAACCAGTCAAGTGTTACTCAGTCTCGTGTTTCAACACGACAATTAAAGGTCCATCATTTGATATGATGAGATATAGTGAGTTCGATGAACGAGATATCTATTCTGATGGTGAGCTTGTAGAAGACGATCCTATTCCTATTGTTAGTAAAAATCCTCTATTTGTAGGAAATCTGGTGAGTGATAACAATAGATGGAATCGCTACAACTAGAAGGATGTAAGGTGATATTTGTTCCTATTATCTCCTTCAAGCTGACACGACGATTGTTCATCACCAAAGTGCTTAAACAGTTTACATCGTTGAAAGTGACTCTGAATTCCTTTTTTCATGTTCAGACTACTGTTCAGTCCCTTCACGAAGACATCAAAACGATGGCTTCTGAGATCGTGTATTTGGAGGATAAAACATCCATCTTATCTCGTCAGTACGATTAATATAATCATTTCATTAAGAGTTCAACGACAACGAGATGAGATGAAGAAACTACGACTTGAATTAATTACTGCCCAACACGGGGTCGAACAGTATCGTCATATTATGAAGAAGTACAACATCAATGATGGTTCCATCCTCGACAGGTATTATTTGTTCTTGTCTCATATTCCAGTCTTACATCTACGAATCAGCAACTACAAGATGATTTGAGTGCTCAGAAAAAGCAGGTCTATACATTGCAACAAGAATTGTATCATGTGACACGCGATAATGAAGCATTGCGCAACAACAACCAAAAACTTTCGAATTTAATCGAGCAACGGGCTACTACCTACCGTCTCTCTTCAGAAGATCTTTCAACCGAGAAGTATCAGCGGTCCACTAACCCACCAAAACGCAAGAAGGAGTCCTTGTGGAAGCGATTTATAAATGTCTTTCACAGAAAGAAGAAAATGAAAGCAACCCCACCAAAAACTGTCAAAGAAACTGGAGTAAAAACATACCGAAGCGCTTCTTCGCCTATTGAAGAGACTTACATGGAGACCTATTCCAATACCATGTACCAACCTCGAAGTCAAAGTGGAGATCCCTATAATCTGAAAGAGAATATCCGACTGCTAAAAAGGGCATCACACAAATCAATGGGTAGAAATAGTTTTAGACCCATTCCAACAAGTCTTTCCGCATCGAATGTTCGTTCTGTCACCGATAGAGTGTCCAGGAGTTCCGGAGACTCTGCATACAAGCATTCTATTGATAGCACAGATCTGGACGATATCAATGGCTTTCAGAGTAAATCTAGTTACAGTGATGATGGAATGGTACGGCTTTGATCGTGTTTGTTGAATTCCCGCGGGAATAGTTGTTTGCTTGAGTCAGAGAGCATATCAGGAAAGACTTGCCCAGAGGAGATGGAATCGATTGAAATCCTACAAGAGATTCCACCTCTTGTTCTCAAGAACTTGGGAGATCGTTCTTATGAAAAACGGAAGGCTGCCGCGTCTGAGATTGAGAGTATTGTTCATCAGATGCACGTAAAACCTGATCGGAAGAGTTAACATTAGGATGCGGGAGATACCGAGCGAATACGGAAAATTATTGGTGTTCTCAGTAATGGAACAATCAAATCAACAAATCCCAATACAAAAATGGGAGGATTGATTGGAATTGCCTCTTGTGGAATTGGAGTGAGTAACGATATTAGCAACTATATTTTCCTGTTACTTCCTCCGGTTTTGAGCTGTTTTGATGACGAAGATTCTCGTATCCGTTTCTATGCTTGTGAAGCCTTGTATAATATCGTAAAGGTGTCTCGAGGAAAGATTCTGGAGTTTATGAATGAGATTTTCAGTAGTTTATGTGAGTTGTATGCCGATGTTGATGTAGAAGTCAAAGAAATATCCTATATTACTTTACAAGTGGTTTCATTAACTGTTTAGGCAGCTTCTCTGCTTGATAAGTTACTCAAGGAGATTGTGACTGAGATTCAGTACTTTGATGTGGAGAAATTCGTCCCGTTGATGAAGCAATATATTAATGACAAAAGTCCGCACATCCGACGTCTATTGATCTCTTGGGTTGATGTGATGGACAATGTTCCAGGCCTCGACATTCTTGACTTTTTACCAGAGTTTTTAGATGGTTTATTTGATATGTTAAGTGACCCACATCGTGAAATCCGTCAAGTAGGTCTACAGACTGTTTACCATATAGGAAGCTGATGCTCTTCTTCGAACACTTCTATCTGAAATCAAAGAGTCTGATCCAGGTGATGTCAACATTAACTCGATGATCAATACTGTTATTTCCCAAACTCACAACAAAGACAGGTTTATCCGTCTAACTGCAGTATCATGGGTGCGTGAGTTTGTTTTGGTGGGAGAAGAATGGGGTCTTCCTTACAGTCAACTTCTTGAAGCTCTCTTACCATGTCTCAGTGATGAAGAGGAGGAGGTCCAACAAGCTGCAGAGGGTGCATGCAAAGAATTGATGTTGAATGTGATGCATGAAGTATTGAATCATGTGTAGTTCCAGAAGTGTGAATATTGTACCGACTTGGATCAATTGAGGAACTTGGTGTGCTCTAGTCTTCTAACAACATGCAAAGCAACGATGCTAATTGCCATTGAGTTTACTTCAATTCTCCTTTCTCATACGCCCGCTGCATCCGTCGGAAAGTCTCAACTCGATGTATTGACACTTCGAAAGAATTTGCTCAAGGCACTACGCGATGATCATGAGCAGGTCATTGAAGAAGTGATTCGTGTTCTTCTACAGTTGGCAACGATTGGAAATGAAACAGAGGGAGTCATTCGTGATATTCTGAGAGTGATTCACAATACCCGAGGTTTTCTAGAAAACCGCGGTTCTTTTGTTATTCGGACATTGTGCAAATATGAATCAGCTGACATCGTTTTCTCCTGTCTCGCATGTAGTTTGATTGAAGATGATCCAGAATTCAATTCTCTGGTAGTTCAGTTGATGGAAGTGATTCTGCTAACAGGAGAGGAGACAGTGTTTCTGCGTAAGCGTCTTCGTGGATTTGCGTACTGGACACATCAAAAGAGTGAAACAGATAGTCGTTTGTTTGATGTTCTGTTTCATGCCTTTTGTTGTAATTCTGTTTCTTGTTTAGCTCTCTGTTGGTTCACTGAGGAGTACCAGATCGCTGAAAGGATTGTGGATACTCTTTCATCACATCCGCTTTCCATGTCTTTTCTTCTTCAAGCTGATAAGTTGATAAAACTCCTTGAAACTCCGATATTTGTTCATCTTCGTCTTCATTTAGTTGATAGGGACAATCCTACACAGAAGGCAATGTGGCGGAGTATCTGTGGTTTTTTGATGTTCTTACCGCAAGTGGGGAAAACAAACTGTTATGATACATAGTCTCCTTCATACCTTGCATTGTCACAACGTTTGAAGGATCTTGGTTTTCTTCATATGATTCTCAATCGGTTAGGTGAGGAAAGGAAAACATTATCGAAGGAGGATCAACAACGGGTGGATATCTATCTAAAATCGGCTTTTCTTTGTGAGTGACCAAAGTTTGCTCTGTTTGTTACACATGTTTTTTCTCAATGGGGAGATACTCGAAGGACAAAAGAGTGGCTGTGATATAGTTTATTTATTATATAGGACATATACTACCGGAAAGCAAAGGAAGTAGGTTTCCGTGCTCGATCTGCTTTCAAGCTCCTCCAGATTGATGAACAATATAATATTTTCGAAGGTAACGCGTTTTGTGATTGTTGTCAACTTCTAGGTGTCAAACGGGCTGTCGATCTCTGTGCTGCCCCTGGAAGTTGGAGTCAAGTCTTATCAAGACGGTTATATAGTGGAAGTGATGGAAATAAGGACGTGAAGATTGTTGCTGTTGATCTGCAAGAAATGGCTCCTATTGAAGGTGTAATCCAGATCCAGGGCGATATCACATCAAAATCAACATCCGATGAGATAATTAATCATTTTGAAGGACAAAAGGCGCAGTTGGTGATTTGTGATGGTGCTCCTGACGTGACGGGTCTTCATGATATGGATGTATATGTTCAGAGTCAATTATTGTTATCAGCTCTCAGTATTACAACTCGAGTTCTGGCCGAAGGAGGTACGTTTATTGCAAAGATCTTCCGTGGTCGTGATGTGACTCTGTTGTATGCTCAGTTGCGTGTCTTCTTTAAGGAAGTATCCTGTTGCAAACCAAAGAGCAGTCGCAACTCCTCGATGGAGGCATTTGTGGTTTGTCGTGGTTTTTCTATTCCTGAGGGATTTGATGTGAACCAGTTCTCTCTCAGTCTCTCGGGTGTTTATACACCAGATCAGTTCCATAGTCAACGAGAGGCAGAAATCGTGCCTTTTTTGGCTTGTGGTGACTTAAGTGGTTACGACAGTGATCGTTCCTATCCTTTAGTATTAAATGAAAATGAAACATTTACATATCATGAACCTGTTCAAAAACCTATTCATCCTCCTTACTATGAGTATTTGGAGATGAAGAAGAATTGTACGAACTAGAGTGTTTGTTATAAGAAATACTTTCTAAAGATCCTGCAACTGCTGATACAATTCCTTCACTTCATCACTGCGATAGTAATCGCTTCGAAGCTTCATCACCTGAAGTACATATTGTCGATCCAGAGATAGGATATCTTGATCTTGAACATGACCCTTCAAAATAGAAGTAGGAATAGATATGAGATGGAGTAATTTCTTCATCACACGCACAAAGATATTCGCAGACTCCATATTCAACTTCAATAATGTCTCTTCATAACAACTCATATCCAGTTCCAATAATAGAATTCCAGTATTACTCACTTTTTTAATCTTCAATAAGGACTCATAGAAACAATGTTGGAACTCCATTAAGAAGGCTTCTGCGTATCTAATAAAGGATTCTTACTCTGTAATGTCTAAGGATATGTATTGCTCTCGATTACCTCCATCCAATGCAGTCTCAACATAGTCAAGATGTCGTTTTAACCATCCTGTGACAGCATAACATTCATCTGAAGCACGAGTGATACCGATATTCGAAGGAGGTTGATAAGTATTGTTCTTCCCAAAGCAATCAAACAACTGATTCAAATATAATTCACTCTAATCATGATCTCTGGTATTCAATTCAACTTGACGTAGTAATTCTTGTAATAGTCCTGACACCTTCTTCTCCACAACCACATACATACTCCTCACATGAATCTCACATACTTGCTCGTCTTCTGATCCTTCAGGTACAATTGAACGGATCTTGGTAAGATAGTTCTGCTGGACACAATGAACTACACCATTCAAGGTTTGAATCTACAATTAGGATTCATTTCTTTCCCTACTGTATCCAATAACGATGTGTTGGGTGGATTCACAGTTCCTCCAGGAAGCACAGTAGTTGGATATTCCCTACCATTCACCATCATCACAGTATCTAGAATCAACTATGAATCATTTCTCTTCATTATTCTGACGCTGATATAGTCAGTTATTGCTTTGAATAGGACTTCTGTTACAGAAGCAATCATTCCATTCCCACACTCCAATCTTCGTAAACGACGTGATGTTAAGGAGTTCATAATTATCAAGACAATGGATATCTATAGATCTAGAAGTTGTACTGAAGAGCTCAATGATGACAATTGGTGAGAGACATCCAGTCACTAGTTCTTTAATTATTGTGGCAGAATCACCATCAGGAGAAAGAGATTTCAAAGCATTACGTATTTCAGCTCTATGAATTAGAATTGGTATTCAAAGAGACTTTGTTGAAGAAGGAGTAATAGGAACACTCATATTGTTCATAATTACATCTTGATATGCTGTACTTAGAGCAATGAGTTCATCATGATAGTATTCACTCAAATTGTTTGAAAATGAATTGTTCATACTCTCACGAAGAGATTCTTCTTCTCGTTGAATTCGTTCAGTATGTCCAATTAAACCTCGTTCTTTCACACGAATAGAATCCAGAATTACCGTAAGATATTTCGAAGATCCTTCGTATACCTGAGCTAACAACTACACTTAAAATAACCTTCCATTCGCAACTTCAAATTTATCTTCTTTTGAGAGAGTTACAGCATTGGAAATCATATCGAGAAGGAATTGTATCTACAGGAGAGGAGATACACAATTTTGTACACCAAGAGTTTGATCATTGAATACACGATCGATCAGAGATACAATCACCTGACATACCACATCACGTTCAAAAATTTCATAAACAGTATCAACTTCTTGTTTGAACAAAGATGTCAGCTGATTGAAATACTCAATCATGTAAATCACATAATCACCATACAAACGCTATAATTGAATTATTCACTTAACATATCACTTCTGCATTTAACTGAATCTTCTCAAGTTCCTGTTTGATTCGTTTGAGACTAATATGAGTGTAGGTCTGATACACACCCATTCCCTTCTGGAAAGTAGATAAACAGCTTGTGATTTGAGCTAATTGCTGTAACTAGATATGAAGAATGTGAAGAATTGGAACATCATTGGTCATAGTGGCTTCTTGAAGCGATTCAACTAGCTTATCAACAACAGACTGAACGCGTTTATTCACACGCTCAATCACAACACTGTATTCATCCTTGTCCAAACCATCACAGAGAGAAACCACTTCTTGGAGGGCGGGACTCCCTTCAATTAACTGCTCGTTGGATAGAAGCATTTCACACATATGATTCTCATCTTCCTGGAATCGAAGGAAATTGGAGAGCAACCGCTGTGTTTTCTGAGCTCTCTCTTTCTTCCTATTATCTCACCGCATTGTATCTACCTGTGCAGATAGAGACTGGAGAGACTGACCCACTGCAACTGAAGACGACGAAACCGAAGTATATCTAGCAATTATCATCTGTATCCAATCCATACTTATCATTGATCATATTGTAGTTGCTGACTAATCCATGTAGTTTTTCAACGAGGCCATCACAGTCACTTTGCAGTGTTTGCTCTATTTATCGGTCATTTTTGGTTACTTCATACCAGCTTCTTTGCATTTTCTTGCTTGTTCTGCAATCATCTCTTCGACTGTAGATTGAACCTGAATTACTTGTTTCTTTGCTGTATCCAGAACTCCTCGAATTCTCTTAACATCCAATGTCCCATTCCAATCAGCTGAGGGCTCTAATCACACATAACAGCATATCATAAGATTCGTACCCTTTAACATTGCAGCAGCAGTTACGTTATCCATAAATGTAGTTTCACTAAACTCTCCTTCAAAGTCTCTCCAAGATAGCGTTTGTGCTTGACGTTGAGCTCCTAATGCAAAGATTCGACTAACATCAGCCATTGTTAGTAGTAGAGATGATTATCAAAAGCGGAGAATCAATGGTTATAGAATAATCCAAAGTGAAAACGAAACAAGATGTTGTGCTCTATTCATTTGATTCCCGTGTACATCGGTTCGTCCATAATCAAACATTGAAACCAGTTTCAATTATGAATATCGTTTAACATATGTGACAGGGAAGATGCCAATGTGACCATGAAGTCTTCCAGTCCACCATCCTGAGGGATGGGTCTGAAGAACAGTGATAATATCTCCTTTTCGGAAAGGTAAATCTCCTTCTTCGTCTCCATGGAATGTGTTTTTGGCTATTACTTTATGTATACTGTGTTTGTATGTAGTTTCTTCGTTGCCATCTTCTTCCTCCTCTTCTTCGTCTTCTTCTTCGTCTTCCTCCTTTTCTTCCACCTCCTCTTCTTCTTCCTCGTCTTCCTCGTCTTCTTCTTCTTCGTCTTCCTCCTCCTCGTCTTCCTCCTCCTCGTCTTCCTCCTCCTCGTCTTCCTCGTCTTCTTCCACCTCTTCTTCTTCACCCAAACTATCTTCATCCACCTCTTGTTCATTGGCCCATTCAAAAGAATTAGATGCATCACTTTCAAACCACATAGGATACATAGGTGAGGATGTAGTCGGAGCTGCAGAGGGAGATAGCGAAGGAGAGAAATCATGATCTTCAGGAACCGATGAAACAACAGATTCTTCTCCATCAGATAATGCTTCTACCGCTATTGGCTTGGATATATCGACATTCTCCTTCTTAACATACTCATGGAATGGGACATACTTGGGAGCTGTTTCCATCGAAGGAAGCGAAAAGGGAAGAGAAGGAGGTACATATGACTTTTCAACGTCTTCACCCCGACGAATTCGCCCAATCACATCTTCCAACTCATCCATTATGGCTGAAATAATATCTTCACCAATGTTGTTGCCAATCGCAGCAAGAGCATCATACTGACGTTTCACCATATACATTTCACAAGTTACAAGTGTTGAAGTCTCAAGCATCAATAAACGAGATCCAGAGTCAATAAAGGTGTCAAATACACCAGATAAAAAGGAGGTATGCTCTTTGAACATCCCTTTGTCATGAGCTGCTTTTTGACGAAAATAATTAGCCTGTGATTTTTCCCCTTTTTGCTCATACAAACTAGCCTTTTGAACATGCGATTCATAATCCAACATAATGTTCTTCCTGACTTTCCATATAGAGTCGATATTACTTGTCCCTGATTTTAGTAAGGATTCGATTCTGGCAATAACTCTAACACGTAAGATGACAGTGATAGCTCGTCTTGTCTCATCATATTCCTTTTGAAACACATCATGGAGGTCGACAACACTTTCCTTATATTCCTTCATGATCATCGAATCGATCGAGGTTGAAGTATTGACGAACGTATACATTTCTTTACCCAATTTTCGATTGGTTTCACTCCATGTATTCACATTCTTCACCAGATTCTTACACTGATCCACTAAAGCACTCAAACTCCGCTTCAATTCATTGAACTGTTTATACCGCTTTTCAAGGGCATCATCAGGTGGTAATGTGGACTTACCTACAATCAGATACTCCTCCTGAGTACCTTACCTGCTGCGTGTTTCATCCTTTGTGTCAACCTTCGTTTCTGATCCTTCAGCGATTGAATGAGAGATGGCATTGTGAATTTGTGTTATTTATCAAACAAAGGATGAAACCACACCGATTAAGATATCTGTGATTAGTTTAATCATCCTGAGCCTTCTTAGCCTTATGGAGAGCCGCACGACGACCAGTACCCCAGATCTTCTTCTGGTGATTCTTCTTTTCCTTGAGCATCTTTCTTCCCTGACGAGGATACTCCTGGATTCCAAACTACCCAATGACCTTTCAAATGCGAATATACTCTAGCCAGACGGTACTTAGCCTCAAACTTCTTCACGTCATTGATGCTGTCGTAGATGAGAGCAAATCCAGTTGATCTACCACCTCCTATTCTATAATCATCTGACGTCAATCCTTTACCAAAGGCAATCTGGAAACCGAAGAGAATGATGCACTTATCGTCAGCAACATTGTACTTCTTAGCCAGAGAAGCCTTGAGCTCATCCTTTGACACAGAAGCACGCTTGGGATGAATAACCTCAATCGTCTAGAGTTTAGGCCAGGCTAGGAGGAATCAACCATCTGACGACGCTTCAGCAGAGGATTTCTCATAAACTTTCTCACACGAATCGTAACAGCAGCCTCAGACATATTCAACCAGTGTAGTTGGGTTTTCTTGAGAATGGAGCACCAGTAATTTGAAGGTATTGATTATTATGAAGTGATGTTCAGTGATCCAACAAACACAATATCCAATGACCTCAGTTTAGTGCCTATGATGTCTGGAAGAACTGCGGTAACTTCGACTGGAACTTCGGTCACGATGATGACGATGTGAATGATGTGAACGAGAACGAGAACGAGAGTTTGAATCTCGTCGGCTTCGATGCGTGCTACTTCTGCTAACTTCTCTTCTATCATCTCTTTGCGAGCGACTCGTAGGGCGAGTTTCACTCGATTTGTATTCCTCTCGTTGATCAGGACGTGATTCATGTTGTTCAGGACGCACATCGCGTGGGGCAGAACGTGGACCACGAGGATCAGACCAGGACTCACGCGGATCCGAAGCTACAGATGACAAAGACTCAGCCGGTTTATTTGCCAATTTCTTCTGCAGTCGCTCCAATACAGATCCCATCTATTCATGAAAATCCCCTCAAATACCAACGCGAGCCTCAATTCGCTTATTAATGGATTCCTCAGCCTTCTCATCTAAAATAACAAACCCTCCCTAATTTTCATTCTTATTATCATTTCTTACAGCTGATACTTTGTACAAAGGAGGGCGATTACGCATTGTAGCAGCACCTGGACCATAGGCAGTTGGCTGAATAATGGGACCGTTGGAGGGGCCAACACGAATTGGACGACCACCTAAAAGGATACCATCCAACTTCGTTGCAGCATCGGCTCCTTGACGTGTCTGAAACTCTACAAAGCCAAATCGAGTTCCTAATGGTAACGAGACATCTACAATCAAACCTGCATCAGCCTTTAAACCCATTCCTTCGGTAGCGATTTTGGCCAAATTAATTACTCCACACGTTCCAAATACTTTAATGATCTGATCTTCAACAATCTATAGATAAATGAGAAAATGAACTCAGACCGAAGGATGAAGATTTCCAACATATACCGTTCGACTGATCTGCTCCTGGAATGCATTTTGCTGGAGAAGCATAGGCTACAATTGACAACTCAACAACACACCAACATCTACCTCCGTTGATGGTTTTGCATTACTTAAAACATTCTAAGAAATCAGTTCCATTCAATTCATCCAACATATTGATACAGAGCACCAGCAAGCTGAGGATTGATCTTTGTAACTTGATTATATGCTGAAGGGTCAGCCATAGGATAAAGAACTTATTACAAGAAAACAGAGACAGAAAACTGTTTCGCAAAACAATCGACTCAAACCGCGGGAATTATCATCGTTCAAATCAAACTCCAACAAACAAATCACTTGTTGATGGAACAAGCTAAAGCATACAACACTTCACAATCAGTATATAAGTTCATTGGCATCGAACTTTCAAAGAAAATGTGCTTGTTATCTGGAGTTACTTCGCACAACAGATCTGCAGCCACGTCTGTAGACAGAACAACAAAAGGAATAGTCTGCAAATCACCTTCGCTTCTTGCAGAGGCTGAAAGAGACGATCCCATTTTCAGACTATTCTGGAGAATTAAATCCTACACCAATAATCATCAAATGGCAAGAACCTACATAGATTTCTTCTTTCTTGATTGCTTCTTCCAAAGACTCACAGTTCTTTTTGTACCGCTCCATGCGACTCTTTATATGATCGGCAATATCCTTTCATACCAAATCACCTGTTCTCTGGAGTTCCTCCTCCTCTGGGGTTAAAGATTGCAATGAGTCACTTATCCCAGCAATCCCGCGCCACGATAGAGTCGTTAAGCCTTGTACAACTTCACGCTTTACATAGAAGATTGATATGAGAAAGTCAATACTGTCGCTGATACGTCTTGATAACTTAGAAATCACTGCATTCTCGTCCATAGGATTCATCGATAGATGCTTAGTAAGAAGAAAACGTAATATCTTGTCAGAGAGCAAGGTTATGAACTAGAGTTTCATGTATTTAAAATCAAGTACTCTCGTTTCCTCCACATTGGTTCCCTTAGGTAGAGAGTCTTGGACCCATTTGGAGAAAGAAGCTAGACTCATTCCATCAATATAGTCTGATACACATGTTGCTTCATTCTCAGACACATCTCTCGCCTACATCCCACTAAAGACAACCCAAAACCTCAAACCTTCATGAATCGTACAAATCCCTCTATAAAAACGAAAAGTCAACAAAAAAGAAGGTGTGGAAAACAAAAATGCTACAGCATTAAACAATAAATTAGTGCGCTCGCTTCTTCTTATCGGAAATACGAGGATTCACATTCAGAACAGAATCCACAATCAGATTCATCATCTTCTCGTAGTTCTCTTCATAGTCCTTGCTACAAAATAAAAACCCAATATTCCAACATACTTAAGAGCCTCAATTTGCTTATCCGTCTCAGCGCTAAGTTCCTCGACCTCCTTCTTCGATCCGGCTCCTGTGGCCTATCCAATCAATCTCTCTTTCTCAAATCAATACCGCTTCCTTCTTCTGTTGAAAGGCAGCTTCCAACTCTGCGCGATACGAATCAATCTCTTCCTTGGCTTTCACACGGGCTTCAGACATTGCAGACATTCTCACTAGATACACCGTTAGAGTTACTCTCAATCACCATGATTCCGACCTACTTTGCTTTGCCTCTTGCTCAATCGCAGCAGCCTCTTCTTCAGCCTTCTTCAGCTTTTCAATTCCCGAATATCCGGCGCCAGACATTATTTGATAAACCAGAAAGACCCTAGGGACAAAATGATTCTATTTCATGAAATAGGGAAACCGTGGAATCCGAAGGGAACGGTTTTTCAGGTCTACCAGCAGATGTATTAAATAAATAGATATCACTAGTAGAATTAAGTGGATGTATCGACAAACTGAGCACAATGTACTGTCCATTTTTCTCTGGCAATGACCTTTTATATTCATACATACTGATCACAACCATCAACTACCTCTTATTATGTGTTCTTCTAGAGATACACGAAATGAACAAAATCAGAGAAATTTCTGGAATTCTTTTCAAAGTACAAAATGATCTCAACGAAGAAGATTCTCGAGGGATGCCTATTAGCTGTCGCGAGAGATGCTTCTGAAAAATGGGATTTGTATATGGAAGGAGCTGAATATTCAGATGTTGAGAATCCTGCACTTTCAAAGGAAAAGTATGCGAAGATGGAATATAATCAACATCTTATTCCATTGTACAAGTTGGCTGGATATTTGTGTGTGAATCTTCGAGCAGGACTGACGTCTGTGTCTGCTAAAGCAAAGAAGAAGGAGGTTCCAACCGCTTTGGATGATTTTCCTGGCTTTCCTAGAAATGTTGCTCTCTTCACATCCAAGTTACAAGAATGTCAAGAGCAATGGTGGCTAGATATCCGGAAGCGTGTTGCACATACTAGCCTTGTGATTCGTGACAAGCGGTATATCAGAATTGCTTCAACAGATTTAGTTATTGGAGATATTTTGTTTGCTTCAGCAGGTGACATTCTAAGTGCCGATGTACGTATTGTCGTTTGCTCTCCAGGAGCTGTTATCGATATCTCATCAATTACCAATATTCCACACGATTTAAAGGATTTACAAGAACAACCAAGTGATCTCAATCCATTGTAGATATGAGTAACTCTGGTTATCGATAGGAGAAGTAGTAATGTGGCACCAGCTCACTGTACTATATTGGATGGGCTTTTTTTCGGGATTGTGATTAAGATAGGCTCGGCGACATTGTATTGTCAATCACAGAAGAAAGGGGAAGAAGAGGGAAATCAGCCTGCAGTTGGATATAAACAGTGTATTTATAAATAGAATAATACTGTCAAGTATCCATTTGTTCTGAAAGATGGAGATCGACTCGTACAGAGCTTGTGTTCTCTCGATTGCTATCCTATTGATATAGATGTATTTTTAATCGTAAATCCTTCTGTATAGCGTTTGCTGTCTTTATGTAAACTTAACTACATTGTCATCTCACTTTCCTATGGATGTGAGGGAATTACAGAGGAGTGTATCAGTCAGTTCTGTCTTCACGGGATTCATGTGATTCTTTGTCGGGATATGGATGTTTGCTATGATGTAGACAAGATAGATGGATGTAATTTGTAGCGGGCAATGTGGATGCCAAAGAATGGCTATACGAATGTGTCTTGTCAAGATATGGATACTGTGGAAGGAGTGGTTTGCTCGTTTATGAAGAGTAATGAAACTGTCTTGGGTCTTACAGTTCATCCCAGTCAGTACTATGGTATCTGTAAGATATTGAAAGGGTGATGGTGCATAAGGATCATGATTCGTAGGAAACATGAGAAGCGGGTACTATTTATTGGAGGAAACTGCTTTGAACATGTGACGGCTATTAATGTCGCTAATGTGACTCTGGTTTACTCGACTGCGAAGGATCTCTGTAAACTAAAGGCTCATGGAATTCTCTTAAAGAATTCACTCTTCTCGGTGGTTCGTATTTTAGCACTTCTCTCTACAGCCTTCTCTGTGAAATGTAATATATTTTACTCTGTTTAACAAACACACGTATTCAGACTTGTGACAAATGTACATGTGATGGCAGTAATCAGCTCCTGCTCGAGATGCCTGCGAAGAAACTACTTGTTTCGCTATTGGTCAGTACAAGAATGAAAGGTTACGAATGGAAATATGAGTTACTTTCCAGTGAAGTGTCGGTTTCTGCAAATAGTCCATACGATTCTCAGGCATTCCAAACGTAATACACACAAACATTCCATTCTTTGATAACACACGATCGACTTCCGAGACAACTTTGTCAGGATCACATACACTCTCATCTCCACAAATTACTGCATCTAGAGTACCCTTATCGATCACAACATCAAAACTCTCATCTGGATAAGACAGGTGATGTACATCCTCAACATCCCCTACCCATAAATTAAGAATTCTCTTGCATACACTTCAACCCAGTCTTTTCAGAACACTTCTCTTTCATCTTGGTTATCACCACGTTGCTATAGTCACAACTCGTGATGCTTCCGTATCCATCGCGATACAAATCCTCTGAAAGATCTAATGATTATCTAGAGCCACAAAACCAACTAGAATCACCACATCCAATCACTAAGATCTTGTCTTCCTTCTTTATACGAGATGATAATGTATCTTTTAAAGCAGCATACTGCATGTACCACTCATATGCTGTATCTTCTCTACAAGGGAATAAAAAAGCCTGACTCCAACTTTGAATAACGCTCATTCCAGTATTCTACAGATCCGTATTGACTCATTTCGACAACAATATGTTAAGGCAAGTGACAGTGTATAGTGGTTCTCATGTTTATCAATTCTCTTCCTATGGTTGTGTTTTTTCATTCTCTCATGTACCTACGAACAAAGAAATCTTCAAAACAATTTCACTATCACCTTTCGGATGAGTTAGAATCTTTACTATCGAGACTATGCAGTCTAGTTCCATTTAGCTACAGAACGATTCCTACATCATGTTATCTCGCTGCTGTTTCTCCACTATGCTCTGTTCTTGTTTTGTCACCGGTAATGTATGGACAAACGAACTCGCTCTCTATAGAATAAGCCTTATCGAGAGCATTGTACGGAGCGACTCGAAGAGCTCAGTAGGTTTTCATAGAATTGAGTTGTTATGGTTTCCAATTCATCGAGTCGTTTTTGAAGAAGAGAATAGGTGTTGACAAACTCATCTCGAACATCTCGCATCTCGTCCAGTAATTGGTTTAATCGTCGAACAGCCACCTGTAAAGATGAATGATCGTGGATAACTTGGGCTACTGTATCCCTTGGAAGGTCATTTTTTGCAGACTACATATCAATCGATGTCAACAATTCACAGATATCTCTAATAACTCTGAAGAATGCATTTTCTATGAAATGTACACTAACTGAATCCATACTGTTCGCATAGTACTGTCATCATCTTCATCTGGTATTGGAGAAATGGAATCAACAACCTTGGAAAATAAAATATGTTGTTCTAGAATCTTGATTCTTCCCTTTAGATTAATCTCTTCTGTGTAGATTCGCTTTAGCAGCTCCACAATAACTTCAAATTGATCTCGAGAGAATGAATTGACTCTCAAGTTACGATTCATTTGTGATTCGGAGTCTACTTGACAAACGAAGCAATCTCCAACAAACAACGTTACATTTTACTAATCGACTTCTCAAGGTCATCTCCCACAAATAATTCTTCCAGAGCAGCTGTACTTGCAGCATCCAACGAATCACGGAATTCAGAAGACTCACGAGTTTCTGGAATAATCTCATGGTCTTTCCTCACCAAAATCGATACACGCGTCACATCACTATGACTTCCCTCTGGCTGAGGATTTGTCGGGACAACAGATGATGATACTTCGATATTCTCAGGAAGAGTAAAGGACTGAGATGCCTTTATACTACGTCGACTTCGAGACAGAGCAGAACTTACGACCAATGGAGGCTGTGAGGATTCAGGTTGAACACTGTTGCGAATTTGGATGTGTTCAATAGATGATGGGATTTCTTCATGCACTGGAGGAAGTACATCATTTGAAAGAATCGAATCATGATCATCACTTGCCTGAGATGGCGAATCTGTCATGAACATCGTCGTTCGACGCTCTCCCTGGAGAATAGATCCAGAAAGATAAGCCTCCCGTTTTTTCTTTTGGAGTGTGACATCCGTTGCACGCGCTCGAGCATGAGGAACGGAATTCATAGCATTAGCAAGAGATTTGGCAGATATGGACATGAAGGATCCTTTAGGAGGCTCTACCAGACGATGACTAGGCGGTCCCATAGGTATATTGTTCAACGATGCTTCAGATGAGGCAGGATGTGAAGAAGCACTTGAGGAGGATCCAGGACGTGAATAAGATCGAGATGATGAGAAAGGTCGTGACGGAGTTGAGACAGGCTGGAAGGAAGTTGATACCGGTTGAGATAGGACTGAGACAGGTTGAGATAGAGGTTGTGAGCGAGCAGACAACGATTGAGAAGGGGTCTGCAAGGGTTGAGATGGAACTGAAGAGGGTCCAGTCGCGTCCGACTCAAGAGATGTGGTTGTTACGGCCACAGATACACTTGGATGATTGTCCACAGGAGGAAGAGCATTCTTAAGAGAAGAATTCAATGGAGTGGTTGTAAGATTAATCGTAGGGAAAGGCCCTCGCTCTGCTGTGGGTCGTACTCCAGTTCGCAAACGAGGAGCACGAATCGTGACTTCAGATGATAAGGAGGTTGGAATATCCGACATCTGAATGGAGGCCTCATCACCAGAGGAAAGAGGATCATCCAGAGAAGAAGAACAAGTATTAGGATAATAGCTTAAACGCATACTCATCATTGGACGATACAATCCAGGTGCCTCTTGAGCTGGCATCGAAGTAACTGTGGATAGGTAGTCCTTAGCATTCTGCCAAATACAGTCCGACCCAGTAATACCACGTCGACTTCGACGAATAGACTGTTGTGTACGACTGTAATCACGAGCCTGACGGGTAAGCTCGTTCACACGTTGAACACCATTTGAAAACTTTGTCATTTCCTGGAGTAACACCAGAAATTCACCTTGTTCATTAGAACGAGGGGAATCCGATGGTAAAGAAGAGAATGAAAAAGCACGCGAATCCAATGAAGTGAGGGAGGAGGCTGAAGAAACACGGCGACGATGAGGAAGTGTCTCTTGATAATGAGAGGAGGTAAAAGAGAGATGAGGACTATGGATAACAATTGACTATAAGAATTCACAGTTGATTCTGATGTTTCCTCTCGGATTCCTTTGCTTTGGAAAACAAATACACTAGTATTGATCCTTTGGGTGATGGTAAGAGCTAGCATTGATACGACCTCATAATAGTTACCTTCACAGAATGGGTCGTATGAGATGGTTCAGGGAGAGACTTAGGATGCTGACTCACCGAAGAAGAAGCACGGTCATTGAGAATATCTATATAAGGTTGCAACAAATCTGACTCAGCAAGACTGTCGTTAGGCAACTCATCAGGGAGAGAACTCAAAGCTGAATGTACACTAGGCGAAGTAGTGAGATTGAGGTGATCACGACTGGGTTTACTCAAGGTAAATCCTTCAGAAGCAATAGACTGTGGAGTTAAGAGATCATGGAAGTGGCTGGATAGACAGTCCTAAGGATGAGAACAAGGATATGACATGACATTGATACACTTAACAACCATTGGCTCACCTTCAGTTGATAATCCTTCAGTATACAGACTCTGCTCATAGGCGGGGTCCAATAGCTTGTTTTCTTCCTCTACACGCCGCTTTTCATATTCCATTCGCTGAAGTTTGATACAACATCTAGACTCATCATGTGTTTACTGCTAATACATTTCCTTCTCTTTCTCAGAAAGAATACGATCTGTAACAAAAGAACGATCATTTAAATACGAAGAAATATCCTTCCCCAGACAACGTTCCGCATCATCACGCATAGAGGCCACCATATCATCTGCAACGAATTTAAAGCACGATACATCTTCCGGCGATGGAGCAAACGAAGGACAGGAGGGATACGACACAACACACATACGGTTATCTTTCATATATACTTCAATTTGGTCATCTTCAACCAGTGGAAGAAAACAAGGTTCAGGAAGACCCTTACATTCATACGCCATCCCCACACCTACCGAAGTAATATTAATCACATCTGCCATCAAATCAACAGAATTAAACGAGTTCGTAAAAGGATTCTACAAATAATACATTATCGAGGACTTCCACAGAGATGGTTCGAGGAATCCTCTGACTCTTGGATCTTGGAGTATAGGCAAAAATCTGATCCTCTACATACCTAGGATGTAATCGAACTCCATCTCCCTTACGGTTGCATGATTAAAGACCAGAACAGAATTCAATAAACCAAAATATCGAACACCAAAATCTGCAATTCACAACAATGAATGAACTGAGATATGAGCTAAAAACAAAAAGCCTCAAGGGAGGATCGAACTCCCGACCTTTCGCTTACTAAGCGAGTGCTCTACCGACTGAGCTATTGAGGCATCTGGTTAGCCTTTTTATCATCGACTATTGCACCTTGGAAATCAATTGTTCTAGCTCATATTTACATTCTCTATATTCGCAACCTCTTTCTGATTGTTTGAGGAGCCCATCCATTGTTTCACGCCCTCAACAATGTTCGCTCTATCCAAAGGCTTGCTGGAATCAATATCTATGATTCCAAAGCATCAACCTGTTCGCTGGTTTGCTAATATCTATGGATTCAAGGAAAAGTATCCTGAGCTCTATAAATATGTTCATAAAGACTCTCTTATACTTTTTGAGAAACCCTACGTTGGTTCAAAACAGATGGTAAAATGGGTTTGTCCAAAAGGTCCAGATCATGTATGGGAGACGGAACTTGGGAAAAAGATACAGTCATATAATAAATATCATAAATGTATATATTTAGTGTTCATTTCATTGCTAGTTACCTGTTTGTATTGTCTAGGAAAACGAGTCTCGGTCACAAATTCTCTTGCAACACGATATCCAGAGCTGGCAAAGGAATGGTGCATGGAAAAGAATGAAGGTTTAACACCGTCTCAAATCACCTTTGGTTCAAATAAACTTGTATGGTGGCAGTGTCCAAAGGATCCTTCCCACCAGTATCTTGCTTCACCGAATGATCGTACCTACAGTCACCAGAACTGTCCTTATTGCAATGGAACGGTTCTCTGCTCAACCAACAGTCTTGCTGCAAAGTATCCCGATGTTGCTCGACAATGGGATCAGGAGAGGAATGGTTCATTAACTCCAGACAAGGTCCTTCCCTCCTATTCAGGGAAAGTATGGTGGAGATGTGATGATCATCCGTCGCATGTCTGGGAATGTCCTGTGAATATCCGAGTGCGACTCCATTGGGGTCAGTTCTGAAGGTAGAATAAATGATAGGTTGTCCTTATTGCAGTCACCGTCGTTTTAATGATCTTAGCCTAGCAAAAGTGTATCCAGCCATCGCAAAGGATTGGAACTTTCAAAAGAATGATAGTTCGATGAGTCCTGATACCATCTCTCCCAATAGCGAGAAGATGGTTTGGTGGAAATGTGAGCATGGAGTGGAATGGAAGCAAAGTGTTGCTTATCGGAAACGGTCATATCTAAATGGTTGAATTCGATAGAGTGTGTTATTTGTAGGATATCATCGCTGCATCCTCTGTCGAGCAAAGTTGCGTCAGGATATGAATAATGTCAATAACTCAAGCGAAAAAGGGTGCTTGTGTTTGTAATAAACAGTTATGTCAAGAACGCAAAAGAGAAGAGACACACTCCAAAGAAGGGATCATTGTTCTATGGAATACTAGCTAAAATTCTATCCTGTGTAGATAACTCACATCGCCGATCGTTCTTTATATCATTCTACATTCTTACCATACATCAATCACCAAAATAGACCGCTTTGTCCGTCGTATCTCATTTCCAGTATTCTGAAGAAGCCCTGATTCTAGACACTGTGTGATCTAGATTTTAACAAAGCTAATCCCTCTACCTCCTCAACATCATGGGCAATTCCAGTTTGGAGACCTTTACGAAATGAAGAATGACTCCGACTATGTCCAATCCCTCTAGAACTCCATACTTGTCACTTACATGCTCTACACAAGATTGAATGTCCACATTTCCGGTGCATTTGTCCAATTCAGATTGTGCCTATATCCATAACTATGATATCTTGTAACATACACATTGCCGATAGTTTGTAACATCTGTTGCAAGATTCGCTATCTCCTCTTCTAAGGCAAGAATATCTCGCTGAAGCAAATTCATGCGATCTGTAGTATCTACTGTTCACAAGTAAACTTAAGAATTACCACCTATGTCCCGTTGGAGCTGTACTTTGTTCATTCTGTCTCCGAATTGGGATCGGAGAGATTCAATCATAAGGAGTAATGTCTAGAAATCAGGTTTGTTTCCAAGTCCAACATGCTTCCTTTCGGGAGTCAACGTGGATTGTGATACGAACGACTCCGTAATTGCATCGAAAGACTCTAATAACCGAGCAATCGTCTCTTGTTGCATTTGTTTTAGTGACAAAAAACAAGTGTATTTTAGTGTCTTCCACATTGAACTCCTTGTTATCATGGATGATCGCTTTCTTAAGATTGTATCTGATGGAACTCGTGATACATGGAAGTTGACGATGAATCCGATTGTCCTTGGCCAACAACAAGATGAAGATTTTATTAGGAAATATGCATATATGGATACCCAAACAAAAGTAATTCAAGTTCACTCGACTGGTAATTTGTAGGTACACCTTCTTCTTCAATTTTCTATTGTTGGTCATGATTATAATTTAAAACACGGTGAAATGATTAAACAGTTTGTTGAGTTGTGTTCACAGGATGAGGATGAAGTGAGAGAATTGATATTTATTTAGCTATAGTGGGTGTCGAAAATCTCATCTATTTTGTTTTCATCTAAACCGGAGAATGGAGCAAAATCATCAAGTATTATTGTTGAGGGTACACAACAACTCCTCTCTTCATTTTCATCGAGTTTGAAGTATTTTAAATATAATTACTCCTAGATTCACTGTTTCAATTACCTTTACCAACATCGCTTCAGAGTTCTCCTCAAGTATTTGGAGAATGGGAACAGCGTATCAAAGCTCGTTCGATGCCAACTCCGATACCAGTATCACTACGTACAGCAGAACCTCCCAAAGGTGTGGTTACCTCTGTGTTTTGATGGATAGTGAAAGGGAAGATTGGAACCATTCGAAAACGAAATCGAGAGCCAACAGGTCCCGAAAAGAGTGACATTAAGAAGATCAAGAAGGTGACTGTGTTCACGGGAAGTGACAAACCCAAAGTTGTTGTTCATGTGAAGCGGGAAAAGATTATGCCACAATCTCCTCAAGAGGCACCGAAACGTGTGAAGACAGAGCCTATAGCTTCAGGTATGAATGAAGGTTGGAGTTGAGCTAAGATTTGACACCACTCAAGATGGCTTCTGATGTTGCATATGTGGCATTAGGACTGGACCCACAGTCGGCAAACCGCTGTGCGAACCGCTGGAAACGAGTGTGTGAAAATATTCAAGTTCGTAGTGGTTTGAAGGCTCGAGAAAAGGAAGTGATGATGGAGAGGGATGATGATCAATAGTTCCCTCGCTCAGCACTGACAGTGAATATACTGCGTCTGATCGCTTATGAAGGTGTTCAAAATGAATTAAGTTCCGTGATGAATGCATTCATTCATGGAGAAGTGCGTAAGAGTGGAGATGGAGTATCACACCAGCTAGTAACTGTACATGGAGTGACAATGAGAAGAAGGAGGTGAATGTCGTTGTGAGTCTAAAACCCAATCCTCGACGTATTCAGGTATTACGACTTTGTTTCCAGGATTTCTCATGGGAATTGGTATTTGTGTTGGTAGGATTATGAACTAGATTGAATATCGCTAATGGAACTGTTTGTTTGAACTAACAATAGATCCAAATAAGAATGGAATAAAAAGAGAAAAAGCACCAACTAGAGTTTGGCTGATCCACTCGCAGGGTTATTATCTTGCATCAACAAACTTAAAATTAGATCCACTTTCTTTTCTATTTCAGTAATCTGTTCAGAAGTGAATTTTCCACTTTCAATCCTCTTCCGACAACGTTGCAAACGATCTACTACTGAATTATCACTCATTCTTCCTATCATATCACTTCCACAGTTGTGAATGGCTTTGATTTCCACATTACAATTCACCATGATGATATCTGATAGGCTGTGAACAGGATTCGATTTCACTTTCTTCAATGGAGGCTCAGTGTTGCATCCACCATCCTCTTCTGACAGAGGCAGATCCACTGACAGATCATGTGTAGCACCCATCTCAGGAGGGAGAGGATGCGAAAAGAGTGCTGATGCAGCTCTGCGTGTTGCTGATGAGGGGTTCCCAAGCAACTGGGAGGCAAGTCCATTGAGAGGAGTGGCCATTAACGGTGTAACCGGACCGGATATGGGGAGATTTGACGAAATGGAGAGGGGCTCCATCAACGAGTCGATTTCATCTGAATCAACGAGATCAAAGAGTAAGTAGGGCTCTGTGGATTCTGTTGTTACGGGGGGTCCTCCTTCAACAGATGGGTTTAGAGACGACTTTGGTGGGCTGACAGGTTCCGGGGACTGTGGATCTGATAGCTGAGGCTGTAGCGGTTGAGAAGGTTGTGGATCCGATGTTTGAGGCTGTAATGGCTGAGATGGCTGCGGCTCCGATACTTCGGATGTTTGAGGCAGTTGAAGTTCAGAGGCTTGCGCAGACTGAGGAATTGGTAGTTCTGAAACTTGTGATGACTGAGGTAATGGAAGCTCTGATGGTGCTGTTGGTTGAACTTCGGAGGCTTGAAGTAGGTTGAGATGAGAGTCTGGAAGAGTGATTGATGATTGAAGTTCTTCCTGTTTGGTTTCTTCAGGAAGATCCTTTTCAGGAGAAGGTTGTTGCGAAAACTGGACTTGGGGCGATTGGAGTTGAGAGGATCTACGAGAAGACTGACTGGATGATGTACGAGACGATCGTTTGGAATCCGAATGAGAGAGTTTTTGTCCTGTCACATCTTCCTTCTCTGTTGAAGGACGGCTGAGAGGAATGGTGGGTACTGTGTCCAATGATATGGCTACAGGTCCACTAGTCTTCGGTTGATTTGAATTCGCGGGAGAAGCACCATAACGTCGAACTACCTCTTCAAATGCCAATTGGGCTTCTTTCTCCTTGATCTTCAATTCCTGACGTTCTCGTTCCTCAGCTCTACGGATGGCTTCATCGAGCTGACGTTCCAGAGAATAACCATCTCGCATTCGTTCCCGCCGATTCTCTTCAGCCATCTGACGGAGTTCAGGAATGTCATTGAATTCACCTAATTCGGAGGTTAGCGACCCAGAAAGACTCATCTCTAGCATATCCAGTGTGTGTTCAGCTATTTCCACATTCTCTTCTGGTTGCTTCTTTGCTACACGCTTGTCCACATCATTGCCATCCACGACCACGTCTGCAGGACCACTGAGCACAACTTCCTTCCATTTTGATTTCGATGACAAGTCTCGAGGTGGAGACATTCCACTAGGATTTCGGGTGCTACGTTTCTTAGGACGAACATGCTTGGTTGGAAGAATCTCTTGCTTCGGGTTTTGAGAATTATTCTTTGCAACAACAGGAGTCATTCTTGGTGTCCTCTTCGTTGTCGAATCGTTCGTATCCATTTCAGGCTATCCATCAAATTTTAAAGCCATATATACCGATATTTCACCTAAAACAGGCTCACGTAACAAGATCTCCTCCAAGACTGGGTATACCATCGGAGACAGCTTTCTCTCATATGTAGGAAAATCTGGTTTTTGCATATGCTATATTATGAGATAACAGTAGGATCATACTCGTAACTCATTCGACATTCGACTAATACGGTATAAAAAAGTTGGATAATCACAAGCATTCGTCACCCCCCGATTCTTTGAGTAAAGAGAATAGATCTTCTTGTAATTTATCTGCATAAGAGGTCATCATTTAAATCGTACCGAATATTTCACTTGACGCTGCTTATTCACAGTCACTTCACGATCTTTAAAACCAATCTCATCAAGATGAGCAAGGACCAAACGAGCGATAACAACATCATCTCCATTTGAATTGGGTTCCTGCTCATCATTTGAATTCATTACTGTAGTGACGGTTGACGATGTGTAAGACAGAAATAATGAAAACCGCGGGAATTGAGTATAATAAAGAAACAAGTACATGATTAAAAATACTGTTCTTCTGGTTCCATAAACTTCATAGGAAGCATATCAATATTTAGAGTTTTTAGAATATTATATATCAAGCGGCAACGACCTTGGCTACACATAATACCACTCTATTACCACTCACTTCAATACAGGATCACGAAGTTGCGTAGTGATATCATCTACATTCGTTGTAGGTTTCATCAACCATGGATCAAACCTATCTATCGCTAAATAAACCAAACCTACTCCACATGAGCAGCAAGAAGAATTGCTTTTCCTTTTCGAATATTAGAACACACTCCAGCAAGAGATCCAGGAGGACAAGAGAGTCGGGGATGTTTGGCATAGAATATCACTGGAGTATAATCTTTCCCCACCTTTGAGTCAGGATCCGGGACCTAGAAATCAAGATAACCCTCAATCAATACAAAATAGGGTCCTCCCTTATAATAAGAGATTCCCTTTCGTTGGACCTCTCCCTCCTACACTTCAATTTGCCTTCTAAATCGTACAAGTGTCATTTCATTGAACACAAATGGAACAGCATATTGACCCGACTCTGAAGTATACGAAAACCCTTTCAGTGCAGGACCAATTGCTCTTCCTTTGAACAGTTTCAGCTCTCGCTCTTCGTTTACTTCCAATGGACCATGAAGATCAAACTCAACCTTGCTAGTACCATAGTAACCTCCAGCACAGATGCCCAAATAGTTACCTCCATTCTCAATGAAGGCTCGAATACGCTTGTTACCTCCATTACCAAGAGCAGAAGAGAGTTTTCGCTACATATGAGACTTGAGAAAGAGACCAACTCGATAATAACTATCCGCTCCTCCTGGGAATACAAGCATGACCGTGTTATCTTCCCAGTCCTTACTTACGATATCCTCAGCCTCAATTGTATCCACAATATACTTGGCTGGATCTGAAAAGCATCGAAAAGTATGAACACACATCTGTTTGCTTGAAGGGGAGACACCCTCATCATTGTACACATAGATACGCTGTCGAGGATCCTTCTCTCCCAGCGTGTAAATGTTAACAGTAGAACCATCCAGTGACCATTCAGGAGTGAATCGATCTACAGATAGTGTGAAGGGATAAATCCATACCTGGCTTCAGTACACTCGCTACTTGTGCTCCCCATCCATCATACATGTGCTCAAACATATCATCATCATCATCATCACTATCACTTTCACTTTCTGAAGCACTTTCATTAGGCTTACTACTATCAGATTCCTCTTCACTTGTTGCTTCTCTTACTATTTCCTCATGAATTTCCTTCAATTCCTTCTCATGATCCTCATTATCCTTCAACTCTTCAATGTACTTGTCAACCTCTTCATTGTGTCCAGTATCCACGATCTCTCCCATCACCACTTCCTTAGGACGATGCTGCCACAAATTCTCCTTCTCTGCACGCTCATATCCAGTAGTGTCAAACCAATGAACGGACATATCATGGAACGAATTGAATACATCGGGAATGGGTGTCACACCATCACTACACATATCCATAGAAATTGGTGCTTCCGAGATATATGGAAGAAGTGGGTAAATTGCATTAGTAGGATCCTTATTTTGCTCAGCAGTCATCAACTGAGCATATTGGGAAAATGAGTTACCAACAACAACCAGATTCTTCATGTGTTCTCCCCAGTTTGACCACATCAATCCATTATACAAGTTAAAACCACAGTGAGGCATAAAGAAGAGGGTTTTACGCAACACAACTCGCTTTGCTTCTTCATTGTGAGGAATCACTTCGCAACCAAGTTCGGAAGCAATAGCGGCGTCTTCCCTTCCCATTGCAGGATCATAAATCTCCAACGAAGCATTAATATTCAATTCATTACGGAGAGCAAGAGCACAAGCAAACTGGTACTGCGAAATAAGATTATCATTTACACTTCCAAGACCGTAAGCAATCATAGATTCGATCTTTCCCATCTAGAAAGTTACTTGCGATAGCAATGTCCCACTTGCTTCAAAGGAGCTAACATGCTTTTGAAGAACTTGAAGCGTGTCATCTCCTTGGCATACAGATTGATGTTCTCAACTAACATGATTCCAATGTTACCTAAACCAAATACAGATTCTATGTATTACTTTCCTTATTTACCATCAAAGTACCTACACTATGAAGAGTAACAGTCCTGTTCAAGGAATTAATGATTGATGGTACCTTTCCATTATCCAATTGGATGGCTTTTCTGTAATATTCTCCATCATCTACTGTAGTCCAGAACGATAGCCAGATGAAAACCGAAAAATGGGCGATTTTGGTCTATCTCTTTTCTTAGCAAATCTCCATATCTAGAAGGGAGATAACGAAGATGAGAAATCTATTCATTTCCCGAGAGATCCATGTATCCGATCTTACCACGAGAAAAGATGCAATTGCACTTACAAGCAATCCCTTCTCCAACGAGAGTTATGTTCTATTCAAATCTGGATTTGTTATTGGAGTGAATAATGACACACATCAGGTATGTATATATTCCTCTTAGTCTTAGTGTAGGTTGTTTTTGAATGTGATGTTGGTCTCCAACTATCGACCCTTGTAGAAGAGGAGCAATCGTTCATATTCATATCATATATGGCTGAAATAGAGCAGTTGTTGTGTGTAACTCAACAAGGATTGTTAATGAGTTGGTGTGTTCTTATTTTCCTTAGAAATAGCTATCAACTCCGAATCCATTGTGGAGCCAATGGGAGACATCGAAGGTGGAATTCTTGCTTGTGCCTGGAGTAATGACCAGGAAATGTTAGTCATTCTAACTACTATCGGCTCACTCATACTTCTGAACAACTCATTTGAGGTTTTGAATGAAGGAAGTGTTGAAGGACTGGATGAGACAGTGTCACCTTCTTCTGTGAAGATTAGTTGGAGAAGTGATGGAGAAAACTTCTGTATCAACTATCCAAGTCACACTTCCCAAGTGATTCGTGTATATACCAAGGAGTTAGAGTTGGTATCTGTCTCGTAACCAATAATCTGTTCCATTAAAAGTAGTCGTAATATCAATAACTCTCCATGTCTGGGTCTGTTCTCTGACGTATCTTGGAATCCCGACCATTCTCTGATTGCTAGTGTTCAGAAGGAGCGTCGTGGATTTCAAGTCTCCTTCTTTGAAAAGAATGGTTTGCGACATGGAGAGTTCCTGCTTCCCATGTCTTCACTCACGAATGTCTCTCTCGGATACAATAGCATTGGTGACATACTAGCCGTAAGTGGTATGACAGAACATGGAAGTGAACTCCAGCTGTGGATGCGAGGAAACTATCATTGGTATTGCAAGATCCATCGAGTGTATCCAGAGCCGATTCGATCTCTCTATTGGGATCCTGTTGATGGTCATATGTTGACTTTATTGTTTGAAGTGAGTATGATGGAGATGAATGATTCGTAGAATGGTGAATTAACCTTCATGCATCTTGTATGGCAGGTTACGAATAGTAAGGATATTAGTAATTCTATTGCTGTTATTGATGGGAGTTACATTCATCTATCGTCGTGTTATGTAAATATCACGGAGGAATCTGATAATTAGTACAATCTATCACCTCCACCAATGTACACTCATACTATTGATCTTAAGTCTTCTCTTAACAATGATGGAATTATTTATGTGGCATGGTTGTCTTCCTGCTCCTTTTCCTCGACCTTTTTTGTCCTGACAAACACATCTATTCTAGTTCTCACAGCAACCACTTTGCCCGATTCAAATCATCCTTCATCTCGTCAAATCTACAATTATCTCCAATCCTTCACAGTTACAAATACTTATTCACTTCCTCTCCAGTCACATCATTACACATCTCTCGTTATTCTCTCTCCTTCCTGTATATTGGCAATTCATAATCACGGAATATCCATCCTTGATGTCGCTTCCAGAATGTGGAAGGAACAAACGTGCGATGTATTGACTGCAGTTCCTCTCAGTCCTCAGTCGTATCTTGTAGAGCTGAAAGATGGTCAGGTGATACGCGTTGGAAATGAGGGAAAGCAGGAACCCGTTCTCCAACTAGAAGTACCCTCATTCTCTCTCTTCCCTCTCTCGATTCCTGACTTCCATCTTCTTGCTCATACACAACAGGATAAACTTTATCTTGATAATGTGTTATTAGCAAGTAATGTGACATCTGTGGCGATTCTAGCTGATCTGCTGCTTTATATCATCAATGATGTTGTACCTCGACTTTGTCTCCTTCCTTTGACTCAAGTCACTTCCTTTTTTGAACACACGCAAAGTCCAACAGGGATCCCGTCTCTTCCTCTCGCTTCTCGAGCATTGGAACGAGGATCTTTGTATATTGGAAGTGGACAGGATGGACGAGTGACAATTCAATTGCCACGAGGGAATCTGGAGACCTTCTATCCTCGTCTGCTATCCTGTCGCATGCTGGAACACTGTATTTTTGGTTCTACAGAGCCAAGTCGATGGAATGTCGCTGTAGAGTTGATGCGACGACAACGCATTCGTGAGGAATCTTGAGAACTTTCATTCATAGCGCTGGACCTCCTTTATGATCTCGATCCTGATTATTTCTGTCAGCATGCCAAAGAACTGATTCAAGTGATTGATGGAGATCGTATAAATCTCCTTCTGAGTAATTTAAGCGAGTACGATATGGAGTGCTTGATGATACTAGTGATGATTATACCGCGGACAGTCACGATTATCACAATGCATTCATTCATCAGGCTCCTCGAAATCCTAATAGCAAACGTAATTCGATTTGTGATGCTTTCTATCCCTTTTTGAAGGATTCACCATCTCTTCTATTGTCTGTGATTACCTGTCTCTGTACGTATTCTCCTCCACGTGCTGAATTCCTGCTGGGTCTGATTTGTAGGATACGAACAAGCATTACGTGTGATTCAGAGTCAACTCGCAGCAGAGAAACGATCTATTGACGATGCTGTTTGTGAACTCCAACAGAATGCTGCTGAGGAAGAAGAGGAGGAGGAAGAAGAAACTGTGAATGGTTTCGCAGCCATGCGATGGCTTCTCATTCTGGTGGATCCTTCTATTGTCTACACTGCTGCACTCAGCACCTATGATATGAATCTTACATTGATGGTAGCAACTCTATCACAACGAGACCCACGGGAATATCGACCTTTTATTGAACATCTACGACAGGTTCCACCAGGGTATGAGTGAACGTGGATCTGAAGTGTAGTATTCGCTGTTATCTTGTGGACAGAGAGCTGAAACGATGGGACCGTTTGCTGCGAGATATTGCGTCGATTCTCACAGATCCCAAGGCGTTACAGCTGGAAGGCCATCAGTGGAGGTTGGGAGACAGTGAGATCGAGGAGATTGGTGATGAAGCTTCTTTGTGGTCGGAGGCAGTGACGCTTTTGCATGAACGAGAACTGCTGGAGGAGTTCTTACAATGTTTTGAGTCAACCTCATATAGCAATACGATGTGTCAAGTAGCAGGAGAGTATTTGTTGGAGAAGCGAGTCTACGCTCGATCCCTTGAGTTACTGACACGGTGTTCTCCACGTCCAGTAGAGAGTATCATGCAGTGTTGTCTGCAAGGAGGATTTGTGGCAGAGTATTTGAATGAAGTAGGTACAGCAGGACCAGTATTAATGTAGTTACAGTCTCAAGGAAAAGAGAAACGACAGCAACTCCGAGATATTCGCTCTCTCGCAGAATCTCTTCGAAATGGAGTACGTGAACAACAATTGCAGGCAGCACAATTGTATGTCGAGTATTTGGAAGATGTAGAAGAAGCTACTGTGTGCTACTGTGCTGTTCAAGCTTACAATGAGGCTATTCAGGTAGCACGCAAGCAAGACAGAGAGGATCTTGTTGAGACAGTGATTGTTCCTCATGCTCTGGCCCAAGCTGAAACCTATCAAAAGGAGATGGCAGAAAAGGAAGGAAAATTGCAACGAGTGGTGGATCGATTGTTGACATTGCGTAAATCGAAGAAACAAGAGTCTGAACAGCTTGAGGATGGGAATGATGCCTCTTCTGTATGGTCGATGGCTTCAAATACCTCTGGAATCACGGCTATTACGGGAATGACCTCATTCTTACAAGAAGCTTCGGATCAAGGAACACAATCCCTGCTGGCTGTCACACCAGCCGACATTGCGGCACTAAGTCGACGTGCAGATAATACCAGTATTCATGCCAAACGATCTATCAAGATGATGCGATTTGGAACGAATGAAACACCTGCTCCAGCACCAGAGAAGAAAAAGAAGCAAAGAATTCGTGCAGGAAGTGCTCAAGAGGAGGAGGCCCTCAACAAGATGATAAGTCTGATCATGGACTGTCAACCGCTGTACGAGGAGATTAATCAATTGGAACAGGTATTGGATAGTGAAGGAAAGAGGGAGGAAGCAGAGGCATTACGAGAGCAAGTGAATCTACACAAGGAATGTTTAGCAAAGGCAAAAGAACGTTTAGGTGAAGATTTAGGTGTTTGTTAACAAACTCTTTACTTTCCATAACCAACAATCGTATCTTCAACTAAAAGCTTTCCACTCTCAACTTCCGTTACAGAATAGGTAAGCACACCACCTTGTGAGATAGAAATCTTATAACGCAATTCAACTGCATGTCCATCATCATATTCTGTAATTCCATGAACACGCATAGCAGCCAGTTGATGGGCATCTTCCTTCGTGTTACCCTCATATAACTCATCCTTGAACACTCCAATATGGTCTTCACATGTTCTAAATATTTTCTCTTTCGACAATGGCAAGACTGATCCTTTTTCAATAAACACTTGCCACTTGTTCCTATTGTGTCTACTTCCTGGACATGTATAAATATTGTATTTTGTCACATCAGTCACCCCCATTTTACCAACATCAATTTCATATGCATAGAGAGCAGCTCCACTACTCACACATTCATCAACCTTTACTGTCTGACTGATACGGTTTTCAAACTCAGCACCAAGTTTACTTCGCACTAAAGCAAGACGTGATGAACCACCCACCAAAACAACCTTCGAGACATCGTCTTTTGTCAGTCCTGCCTCTTTAATACACTCATACATCTTATCAAATGTTTTATCGATATCGTCCTTGATGAGCTCATTGAGTTTATTCAAGGACAGTGTTAACTCAAATACTTCCTGAAGGTTCAGTCGCCGCTGATCCTTTGTCATAACATTCTGTCGAATGTACTCATCTACTTCAACATCCACTTCGTTCCTTGCCGCTGATAATTCCTCTTTCACTTCACGACACCTCTCTTCTAGTCTACAAAAGGCTCGATAATAGTTTGTACTTGAGGGTGAAGGAAGAGGTCCATCATGCATATTTTTCTGATACTCATCTACAACATACTTCAACACATATTCATCAAAGTTCTCTCCTCCAATAGTATTGATTCCACTAGATGCCAATACCTCAAACTCGTTCCCGTTACGTACCTTCATTACCGTGATATCAAAAGTACCTCCTCCAAGATCATAGGTAACAACATTACCCTCCTTAAATTCATTCTCGATACCAAATGAAAGAGCTGCTGCAGATGGTTCATTGACTACATGTACAGGGAGCGTAATTCCTGCGAACTTGATTGCATTACACGTTGCCACACGCTGATCCTGACTGAAATATGCAGGCACAGAGATTGCCATACATTTAAGCTTGTAACGGTCGCCAAGTACAGTAAGAGCGCGTGTATACAGCACACGGATAATTTCCGAACAGACTTCTTCAGGAAGTAGAATTCTGTTATTCAATGCAGGGATACGAAAAGAAGCAAAACCATGAGGACCCTTTACGACTTCAGCTTTACACATTGGAAAGTATGTCTTTACTGTATCATCTTCGAACTTCCTTCCAATTAAGCGCTTCATGTTCATGACCACATTACCTTCTAGCACACCTTTAGTATTTAGTGTTCTACGACCAACGACCACACGTCCATCATTCAAATATTCAACAACAGAACGTAATAGATAACCTCCTTGTTCCATGGTAACCATCATTACATGATCTGGCTGATCGCTTAAATAGAGAGCCGCTGCCGAGTTTGATGTTCCAAGATCAATTCCCAGATACGCGTCTAAAACCATTTTGTGAAACAAAGTGGCTATTCCACGGTTATTGCCCAGTTGGATTCAGTTAATCTTACAAACAACCATACCCAGATAAATTACCACTCTTTCTTCTCCACAGGCTCTTCCACAGTAGCATCCTTACGCATACGTTCATTGGCTCCAGAATCGCTCATGATGTTCAGTAGCAGAGAATCGGAAGTGAGATACACACGATTGTTCGAGCGAGCAATG